>NC_063182.1:32426707-32726707 GCF_023159225.1 Perognathus longimembris pacificus
ATTGCAGACACATGGTTGAATAATTTAGACCACCTCAATGATTCATCATAAAAAGAGAGCTAGAACCATCATAAGGATGGAGCCTTTAGATACTAAACCTTTCCTGTTTCTGTCAAAATCTTGTAGATGGCCAATAGATGTTCAACATCTCTGACCACAAAATAAAAGCAAATCAAAACAACATTGAGTTTTTACCTCACCCCAGTTAGAATGACCATTATCAAGAAAACTAATAATAACAGATGCTAGTGGGGATGTGGCCCAAAACGAATGCTTGGGAATGTAAACGTGTTTTGCCACAGTGAAAAACAGTATGGAGGTTCCTCAAAAGACTAAACATAGAGTTCCCGTAGGACCCAGAAACCCACTTCTGAACATCTTTCCAATTGATCACAAACCAATCTACATAAACTCACCAGCACAATATGTTCAATGCAGAATTGTTTACCATATCCAAGATATGCAATCAACCCAAATGCCCCTCAATAGATCAATGGATCAAGAAAATATGAGATATATATATGATATATATAGTTCATATGTATATACATATACGTATGAATTCTTTGCTTCCATGAAAAAGAATGGCATTGCCCCATTCATAAGAAAATGGAAAAACTTGGGGAAAAAATTTACTGAAGCCAGACCCAAAGAAACATGGGCTCTATGGTTTCCCTCATTAGTAATAATTAGAATGTGCCTATAAATCTACAAGTAAACCTAATGAATAGTAAAAGACAAATAATTACACTTGAATGTGATTAGTTAAATAGCAACCTAAACATTCACACAATGAGAAAAAAGGAGGATATTTGTAAGAGAGGATTGCGAGGGTTCAACAGTTTTGTGTGTAAGACCATATAAAATGATGCAAATCATTTCCAAGAAATGGAAGTAAGATTTTTTTCTGTTATACATTTTGTGGTTCTTTTTTCTTTTCTTCTTTCCTTTTTGCTTCAGTTTATTTCTTTCTGTCACTATTTTTGATTTCTGTATCCTGTGTCTTTTATATAAGTTTATCTCATTTGAAGAGGGGAAAAGGGAAACACAGAACAGTGGGACAAAAAGGGTGAACCAATTCAGTAGTGACACCTACTAGACATTATGTTAGAAATGAACTGTACAACTTTGTGGGTAGTGAAGTTGGGATGGGAAAAAACTGGAAGAAAATGAAGGAGGAGGTGGCACTGTTTAAAACAAAATGTCTTCGTTGCCTTACTTACTCATTTATCTGTAACCCCTCAGTACATCACTTTTACAATTTTTTAAGTAAATGAATGAATAAGTAAGAGTATAATTCAAATTTTCAGCAATAAATTTTTTATGAAATATCAAAAAGAGTAATAAATTCTACAAACAAGATACAATAAATGGTGTTAGTATATAGTCATTGATTATGTAGTAGAACTAGAAAGAGAAGGGATAGTTAAAAAGAAGAGTTTTTTGTTAATGAGCAATACTCATGAAAGTACTGTATCTTTTACTTTTCAGAAACAGAATAGAGGTCAATTGTCTTTTTCTTCTATTTACTAAGTGATTTTAATTCAAAATTTAACATACCAGGGATTCATATTTTAGAGGTGGTAAGTTCTTTAAATTTTTCACAAGTAAAAATTTCAAAGATTAGCCCTAAACATTTCAAGGATTTGCATTAATCAGAGCTCTTTTGGGCACTTTTTGTAGGTATTTAAATAAAATAAAAAATTTCCTCCCTGCTATGGTTATCTATGCATCCCATTTGACACTGTAACGTGAGTGTGTGTGTGAGTGTGTGTGTGTGTGTGTGTGTGTGTGTGTATGCTTATCTGGAACTTGAACCCAAGGGGCACTTTGCATGAGCACCTCAAGGCTAGTGCTCTGCCTCTTGAGCCACAGGTCTACTTTCAGCTCTTTGAGAAGGTGAATTGTAAATAAGAGTCTGATGGATTTTCCGATGCAGCCTGGCTTCAAACTGAGATCCTCAGATCTCAGCCTCCTGAGTAGCTACAGGAGTTAGTCATCTGAATATAGCTAGTGGATATTATTTTTTATCATGGCAAAATATATAAAACACAACCTTTGCTTTTTAAACATTTTTTTTCTTTAACAGTGTTGGGTATCAAACACAGGTAGTTGCCCTATTATTGAGTATTTCCCCATCAGCTCTTTCTAAATATATTTCATCACACCTGAGCAAAGACATTTTGACTGATACATCTCATATTTTGAATGTCAGGGTCCATGTCACAGAAACCTTCCTAGATGCAGCAGAGCAACCACTAGTGTCTGAATGGCATGTACCAAGGACTGAGCAGTTATTACTAAGAGCATTATTCTATTACAAAATAAAGGGGATTTGGCTGCCTTACTGGTAAATACGTGGGAAGCAAGCTCAAATGTTTACTTTATTTCTCAGATACTTGCACACTTTGCCTATTGTATGGAAAAGATTCACTGGTAGGAGGACGTTAAGAGGCATATCCAAGAATGCCATCAATGCTAAAGCAAACGTACTGCAAGTGCCTGAGCTCAGGGAATTATAACTAAGCTAGAATGTTTTAGCATTTTAAAGTACATGAATATAATTAGATATTTCTTCCAAAGTAAGTTTTCTTAATATTCCATGATTCATATTGCTTTTGCTCATAAACCTAGATTTGGGTGACTATTAGTCTCTAATCTTAACTAATTGCTTTTCTAGACTTGAAAAGAAATATTTATAAATGACTTAGAAATCAAAAGCCACAGGACATCTGTTTCTCACAGCTAGTGCATTACTCACTCCGTTTTATTGTTCAAAATCATTTACATTTGACGTAAAGACAATTAACTACACACTTCATGAAAGATAATCACATAATTAAATATTCTTCACAGCAGCAGAATACTTTAAAAATATTACTGTGGGAAGTTGGTGTCCTATTGTGAGGGCAATTTAACAAAGTAGTACAAAAGGTGATTTTAAATGTTAATGCCTTTTTCAGGTGTGCGAATATGCTTACGTTTACAAGAAATCTAACCTTCTTTACTTCCAACTTTAACATTTAAAAAAATCATACCTCTATATTTTATAGAATGTTTTTGCAATAAAAATAAGTACTTGTTGAAATCCTAGTGTGTGGGTAAAAGAAGGCCACACATACATAATAGTCTGAGTTATATTATTGTAAACTCTACACTGTTGTCAAGCTTGTTGTTCTTCTGGAAACTGCCACTGAACTCTCTTTTCACCATGCCCATCGATGCTGGTGTTTTGGAGGAAAGTTCAGAAGTTATTACTGATGTCAATGAAGGCAGTGTGTAGTGGGCATACAGATAATCTGAAGAAATGGTCTCAAAGTACTAATTCGCATTTGGAAGCTCCAAAATTGTGTGTTTGCGATTCCTGTTTTCAAGCGTAATTGTCTTTCCATTTATGGTCAAACTGAGTTTTTTGTGAAAATATTAAAAGTGACATGTATGTAGACTGTGTTTGATAGCATTGTAACAGCATGCAGAGAGAGTGATTCAAATCATCATTTTTCTCTTTTCCAGGCCTTTACTCTTACATAATTGGGTGTACCTTGATCTTCGCGTATAAGCAGTCATGTTTTTGTTTTTACCTCCTTCACTATGTTGATATTATGTCTAAGTGGAGAAACTGATAAATTCAGCATCATAACTGAGAAGTTTTATTTAGAAGTTCCAAAGCTCTACAGAAAATGATTTCTGTTACTAAAATTTTACTTCAAAGGAAAATAAAACATCATATTTGGATCTGTCTTTCCATATATATATATATATGTATATATATATATATATACACACACACACACACACATATATATATATATCAACAAAATTTGATGGAAACATGAAATAAGTTTTTAAATTACTTTTGTAGAAAAAAGAAGGTTATTCACAATCTTACAACCTATGATAGACTTGCCATGCAATAAGAAAGTTGAAAATACAAAAGTTGTTTAAAATACTGTGAGGTGAAACATTGCCTAATACCTCTGACCTTTTCCACATCATAGCTCGGGAGACCAGTGTTCGAGAGCATGGCTGCAGGCCCAGTAGTCACCCACATGGGCAAGCAAACCACTGCTTCCTTTCAAGCATCACGGATGCATATCCCTAGTTTTGGAAGAGATCAAAGCTATGTATTTGTTGCCTGATTTCTATTTGATTCTTATCACATTCACATCATCATAAAGCAAAAACAAATGAGTAAATAAAATCGCAAGTTGAGTCATTGTGAAATTAGACTAATTCCTATTGCTAATTTTGACTGTGAACTATAAATTATTTATAATTCCTGAATTACACCCTATTTAGAAAATGCAATTTTAAAATATGATCTTTGATGGGACACAAAAATTAAAGGCATAATAGTCTAGTTACTTGGCCTGTAGGAAGCAGTTCACAGCTATATTTGCTGCTGCTTGGGTGTTAGAGATCCTAGTAGTTCCTCGCTCAAGGCCATGGGGGTGGGGGAGGAGTAAGACTCCATTTCAAGTTCAGGATCACAGGCTTATGTCTATGATCCCAGCCACAAGGGAGCCATAGTTACATAGCAGGGTTGCAGTTAGAGGCCAGTCTCAGGCAAAAACACAAGACCATGTCTGAAACACTGGCTAGAGCACTAACCTGTGCAAAGTCCTGAGTGAAAATCCTGGGAACAGTTTGTTTCCCCAACAAAGAACAGGAAACCTATATAATGATCTATTTTCATTGGCTAGGAAAAAAATCTTCCTACAGGAAGCTGTGGAAAAAGTCTAAGTAAGGGTGTCTAATTTCTGAAAAGACTTTCAGTAAAGGAGTGTTTATATGCAAATTACATTGTTTTCAGCAACAAAAACACATAGACATATTTTGTTGCTTAACAAGTTTCTACATAAGTGCTCTTCTCTTTGCACCTGTTCGTTTGGAAAATTAAGAGTTCTGTGCTATTTTTAGAACTTGTCGTCAGTTTAGGTAGGTGGATTTTATGTTTGTATAGTTCTTAAATGCCTGGTAATTCTTGTCTCATTAGCATGTGTATTTCAATATAGAAAGTAATGATAATTTTTGGAAGATTTGTCTTTCATAAAAAGATAGAGTCAATTAACTCTAACTTTAAAATCTTCTATTTTCCCTAATGAATTTCCTAGTATAATTTCAGTTCCAGGATCATGTCAAAAAAGTTCATTATTTTATTCAAATATGCTCTATTTGGTCACGAATTATTACTCAATTTGAAACTATTCTTTCTTCAATAAGAAGGAATGACAGTGTACATATGTAAGATAAAGCCATCATTTATTATCATTAATAAGTGTCTAGCAAAATCTTCTGGGTTGTGTTTGACGCCAAGCATTGTCACAGGGTGGTGTGTCTCAGTGTAGAATAATATATCCTGTTTAGTCATATACAAGATGAATCAGATCTTATCTGAAACCATGGGATAAAATTTAATTCACACTGGGGAGCTTAGTCATTTCTTATAGCGCTTTGCAACTCCTTTTATGCTCCTTCACCCCATAAGTCTAGCACTCATAAATCAGGTTGCCCAATTATCAGTGATGCTTTGGAATGACTGGATTTTGAATGTTAATATATACATAACTAAAAGTGAGGGTTAATGCTATTTACTTCCATAGTGTTGAGAAACAGCTGAGAGTACATTTACCATGAAATCCAGTAGCCTCCAAATCCCAGAACAGTATACAAATCACAGTTTTGTTCCAACAATGAAGCAACTCTTTTCGAAGATGTGTTAGATAAGGATCAATACGCAAGTAGGCAATTTAACTCAGACTAGTTGGCTATAACCTGCCACAGTGGACATATGCTTTAATGAGGAGTAGAGTCTGCATTTGACTTTCCATTTGTTTCTTTTGTTTTTATTTAGCAACACATTTGAAGGACTGGGAATTAGATTGAATTGTCCTGGCTTTCCTCTCTTCCCTGAACTTCTATCTACTTACTCATAAGCATGCAGGTAACACAGCAGGCAAACAAGGATCTATCCTTGATTGAACATTATACTTTTACATCAAGGATAAAGAGGGTCCAGGGAAATTAATCCTTTGCCCTAGGAAGTTTATTAAAAATGCTAAATCAGGAGGTGATGGCAGCTTAAATTGCTTGAAGTAAATCTCTCGGGGGGAATCTTTTAAAATCCTAACTCTTAAGGCAGAATTGGTTCTAGAGGCAAAGTTCAAGCTAAAAACATACTGTAGTTTTAAATCACTTCTGGATTTATACAAAGTTAAAAATTAAAGACTATTTCAGTGGAGGAGGCATTATATGCCAATAATTCTGTGAAGAACTGAAATTTTTGCTCATTTTTTAAACTTAACAGTAGATCTTGAACTGAATTGATGAAGATGTCACTGAATAGGAAACACTAAGGTTCAAGAGTAAAAATCAGGATTTAGTTAAAACATTTGCCTTCATGTAAGATTGGAGCTTGCCTCCTACAATTTCTTTTTCTGTGATAGATTTATGGATTGGCACACTTCCAAGATTAAGACATGGTGTCATTTTGTTCAGGAAGGAGTAAGAAGACAAAGACAGGCCTTATCCATAGAAATAGTAACTCAGTACAGCATGCAATACAAGGTACAAAGGTGATGTAATCAAGTATAAAACCTGCTCCAGGCCATGTAATCGAAGATTTCAAGATGAGTACAGGAATCAGAGATATTTCAAGTTTGCTTTCTGATATGTAATGTCCTTGAAATCATCTTTTGCACTAGCATAATAAGAAAAATACTGGAAAAAATGGTAATGAGAAATTCTTGGTATATTCATCAGAGATTTGGGATCATAAGGCAAATGTCTCCTTTTAAAATTGGAGACACAAACAAACAGAAAAAAAATCCCACTTCACCATGAACAGAAATCAATGGAGCCAATAACAGCAGATCTTGCACAGTAATTGACAAATTAGTAAAAGCCAACTATGGACTGTTATGAGAGATTAAAACTTCTGAAAACCCAATAGTAGGTAAACCTACCTCTGTGAACCCTAACAGTTTCTTCTGGTGAAGATTGGAAAACATACAACCTGACAAAACAACCTTTTTCTATTTCCAGCAGAGAGGGGTTCATTAAGGAGGTATATCAACTTTTGAATGTACGCACAGAATTATATTGCCCATAACAAATTGTTCCCAAAGGAAGTTATTTTACAAGAGCCTTATCTTGTCTAAGGGTAGAGGAATTAGAAAATTCCAGTACCTCCTAACCTTTGAATCTTACATAAGGAGAGAGGAAAATAAGCTAAATGCTATATTTAGAGGTCACAGCTCCGGATTAGCACATATACAAAAACAATATTTCATTATAAAAATTACACTTGCTTTTCTTCCTCAGGGGAAAGAAAGGGCTCTAGTTAAGTAATAGTGGATTCAACAGAAAGCTATGAGATACAAACTATCTAAAAATAATGTGTAGGAAACTCAAAGACAACCTGAGCAACACAACCAAAAGGAAATTGGGTTTGTAGACCCATACCTACAACAAATATTAAATACAACATAAAAACCCAACTAGATAGACCTGAAACTTAACACACTTACCCAGATAACCTCGGTTCTTATGGCAGATTGCCTTATGTTGCAATAATAAAAAGTGTGTAATTCATTAGGGAAGAAATTTCTTTGAGCTCCTAGTTCTACAGTCTGGGAAGTCCAACAGCATGGCTTGCACAAGTGTTTTGCTTCCTGTAGGTTTTATACTATATTATAATATGGACGAGAAAGCTAATAATTGCTTGTAGAAGACACACACATACACACACATACACACGTACACACAAACACACACTTGGGGCAGCTTGAAAGACAACCAAAAACTTGGAAAGGTGTGACATGTCACCATAAGAAAACAGTGCACACAGATAGTTTGTCACCATTGGAAGACTATGGATAGGTAATGTGATGGCTAGCATACAGAAAGAGTAACAAAATGAATCCTTCTTAATGGACAGGATATGGGAGGTAATTGGTGACAGGGAAAGAGACACAAGGACATGCCCATTTCCCTCAGAACACACACTCGCCCTCTCTCTCTCTCTCTCTCTCTCTCTCTCTCTCTCTCTCTCTCTCATTGAAGCAAAACCTATAGGCTCATGGGGACAGAAAGCAAATTCTTTAGCTATAGGACTTAATGATCATTTAAAACAAAAGCAAAACAAAATACTGTTTTTAGGGGTTGGAGTAGGAGTAGGCACCTACCTACCTAAAGATACCAACATTTAAAAACTGATGAGCTGAAGATACCCTGTAATAAGGGAAAAGCCAGAAATAGAGTTTGATATTTAGCTAACAACTATGTGAGATCACCAGTTAAGTCTGAATTTCAAATAAAAACCACTATTTTAATATACATTCTATGTCATATGGGAATCTTAAACTTTTATTTTGTAGAAGCAAAAAAGGAGAGGAAAAAAATAACCCATTGTGCTCCACCTCTTATGTGTTCTCCAGTTAGCGAAAGTCTAGCCTCTCACCAGTTGTCAGCAGCTAATCTGTCACTGTCATCTCTCATCCGAGTTATTGCTAAGGTCTGTCAAGTGCAGTAACTGCTTTCTCCTTTAGCTACATCCAAAAAAAAAAAAAAAAAAAGAATTCTCAACATAGAAGCCAGAATGGTGGCATTTGACGCCAAAGTCAAATCGGGTTATTCTCAACTCCCATCTTCCAGTGGCTTCTACTGTCACTCAGTGGAAAACGCATTGCTCTTTCCCCAGATTCATTTCTTCTCCAGCTTTGGGGCCTGTAGATGTACTCCTCCTTTCCCAATCACATTCCCATTAGAGCGTCTTCATGCTTGTGCATCGCTCAGCCACACACAACACAGGCCTTACCTTCATGAACTTGGCTTACGTAGCACCGGTTTACTATGGCTTTCGATACCAGGGCTCCCTTGAATTGCATCTCTAACCATTGTCACACGCCACCACTCCTTATGACTGACCAAAGAAACACTGCTGTCCTTTGAATCCTGATGGCAGCCAAAGGCCCGTGTACCTAGGCCTGGTGTGTAGAAAGGTATTTATGTCAACAGTAGAGTCCTTAGGAAGAAGGCCTTAGGTGGAGATCATTAAGTTGCTGAGCTCCCCCAACACACGCCCACCATGACCTACTGACTCTCCACAGACCCACGTCCCAGGGAGCAAGCACTCGCAGGTTGAACTTCCTTTTTAAAATACACATTTTATCTTTCATACTTTAACTTGTTGAGTACCTCTTATTTGTAATGAAAACGAAGACAGACCCCCATGCATTTTATGCATTTATTTGAATAATATCATCTTATTCCTGGGACTAAGTTCATGAATTCTTCCTTATTTTGCTCACCACTATATCCAGGGGAGATGCTGGAAGCATAAGTGAATTCCACTAAATCCAGATTGAATAAATGCAGAGGTGAGCTTGGAGCTGAGTAAGTGAAGGTAGTACAGCGCAACGCTGAGCAACTATGGCAACCCAAATGAAAATCTATATATTTACATTGCGGATCATAGCCCTGTTGTAGAGACTTGATGAACACGTGGCACATTTATATCCTGCTCCTTCTGAATATTCATACATTAGTGTATGACTTTTCCCAATTCCTTTGTGTGCTGCAGTAAACCTCAATCTCGCACGAATTTCCACATTGATATAAAATGCTGGCTCAGATGGGACTCACTGTAGCCTTTTAATACCAACATTCATCATGTTAAAATATATGCATGGCCTATAACTTCTGTGGAATCGCCTACAATGTGGAATAGGAGTGATCCCGAGACAGAGCTTAAAATAAGCAAATAGGTCAAATGTTCAACTTACCTGCAATATTTTTAATTACTTGGCATATCATTTTAAATGAATGTTCAGGCCCTATCAAACCATCATGACACTAAACTTAAATGAGAGAAATACCAGGAGCCCCCTGTGTTTCATCTTTTTTAACGCTCTGAGTAAAATGAATCTTTTAATTTTTTTCTTCATCCTGAAAACGTCTCTAAAGAGTCAATGGTTTAAATGCAAAGTTCTTCCCTTAAGGAAAAGGTTCGAAGTTTTCATTTTTCCAAGAGCAAAATATTACTTTCTCACATGAAAGTTTTGTCTGTTTTATTGGTAGAGTTGAAAAAAGAAAAAAAGGTCTTGGAACTTCTTTAATATAGCCCAATTCATCAAACTGATTTTTCCTCTAGGTTATTCTTCATTGATATTCCCTTTGGTTGCTAGAAATTTCTAAATTACTGGTTCATACAAGTACATGGCACACATTATTTAGCTAACTATTACCTTTCATTTGTATTCATTATATGTATGTAAGACTTTATCATTGCTCAGCATCATAATGACTATAAAGGAATGATTTACATTACCATAGATACACAGATAAAAATATTTCATTTAAAAATAAGAAACTTTTTGTTATAACCTCTTAAGGGAAAAGACTTCATTAAACATAAAACATTACAATGTATTTTAGCATTGTATGAGAGCATACTACAATATAAATGAACAATAGCTTTTGGCATGTTTTAGGTTTATTGTTGGTTTAGATTTTTTAAAATTCAATTTAGTTTGTATACCTCCAAGAAGTCATTTATTGTGGAAGTATGATGTAATGATAACACCAGTGCTTACTTATATTAACAAGAGAAAGCTAATATGTATAAATTAATTATGCTGTTTCATTCATAGAAGTTGAATTTCAAGCCATTCATCAGAGTATTGGTCTGCATTCCCAACTACCCTGCAGCTAGGAGAATCATTATGTAAGGCTTCCCTGAGGACAGTGTGAGTTCTTTTCTGTGAATCAAACCCAATGCAGAAGGACTGAAGGATAGCTCAATGTACTTAACCAAGAATCACGAGTTCAAACCCTCACTACTGCCAAAAAAGCAAGAATGTGGACACTTGATGGGAATTTATTCCCATTTTTGTCTACGATTCTGTTTTTTGTTTTGTTTCGTTAATTGGAATTAGAGTTTCTGAGATTTGTCAACCGTGGTGGATTCCTACCGTGATCACAGTCTCGAGTCGCTTGGTATAAGCCACTCTTCCCAGCTTTGAGCAGGTGAAAATACAAAGAGCGCCAAGAGGATGAAAAGGCTTAACTAGAACATATGACCCGTGACTTAGGAAGTAATAAAGCTCTTGCTACTTTAAAGGATGGACACAGGCTTAGAATATGACCAAAAGGAAGAAGAAAGGTTACTACTACTATTCATAACAATGGTAATGAGTTATCCTCTAACCTTGTTTAATTTCCTTGTTTTCTTCAAGAAAAAAAAAATCTGCTTCTTTGTTTGGATTTCTCATTATATATCCTAGATTAAGAATTCAGGACAACAGTATTAGTGTTTTGTTTGTAGTACCTGAGATCCTATAAGGCATTTAAAGGCTAAGTGAAATTGTATACAAATATAATATTATTTCCGCTGAAGCATATGTGCTGAAATTGAATTTTTTTAGTGAGCACTGTTTGTATTAGTTTAATCATATACCTAAAATGTGGTCTTTTCTGTAATGGAAGAGGTGAAATTCATGAAAGCACATTATGTATGTGAATATGGAAATATTATAATACAAACTCTTTGTACAATTAATATATGCTAATAACATTTGTTTTACCTGAATTGAGTTAGAAGATACATTTTTTTTTTTTTTTGCCAGTCCTGGGCCTTGGACTCAGGGCCTGAGCACTGTCCCTGGCTTCTTTTTGCTCAAGGCTAGCACTCTGCCACTTCAGCCACAGCACCACTTCTGGCCATTTTCTGTATATGTGATGCTGGGGAATCGAACCCAGGGCCTCATGTATATGAGGCAGGCACTCTTGCCACTAGGCCATATCCCCAGCCCCAGAAGATACATTTTTGAGATTCACAACTCTAATTATCTCTTAAAATGCAATCAACCTCCAAAAAGTAAAATAAAAACCTTAATAGTACATTTGACATAAAATTTGGGGGAGTACTCTCTACCACAATTCCACTGTTTCATAAAACTCTCCAGTTTTATTCCCTACTTTTGGTTCTGTAAGTTGTTCTTTAAGTATGTTTTTTTATCTTCAGATAAGATAATGTGTTAAGAAACTTTAATTCTAATTATACATGTGTACTTTCCTCATCCTAAACTAGCATTAATGTTTTGAGTTCATTAGGAACATGGTAAAATTATTATAAAAGAAGCAAATGAAGTCTTTCTGAGACAAATAAAATAGATTCAGTAAGAACAGAATGTCATATTCTTTTAAATTTACATGTCCAAAGAAATTCAGAGAACTCAGTAAATATTCTGTGATGTTCCTTTCCAATTAAGATTTTTCAGTATTTCTCATATTATTGTTCTCCATAGACTTTAAGAGATAACCTCAATAATCAACACATGTGAAATAATCAACCCATCTGATATTTTTTGTAGCTACACATGTACAGGTATCTGTAACACTTTGATTCATGGAAAATTGCAACTGTAATTATAAATTATTGGATCAATCAGTATACATTGAGCCAATTAACAGGAATGAAACTTGATTTTATAAGCTGTCCAGGATACTATTTTGATAAAATCCTTTAGGTACAATGACTATTGAGTGAAGCAGTTCTACACTCAGTATTACTTCTATCAGGACAAATTAAATTAACTCATCTTAGAAAATTTGAGTGTTAGCAGGCTCATTGATGTCAATGGTCAAGACAACTTTTAGGAAAATACTTGAAGACTCATAAGTATCTAGGATATTAATTATTAGTTATAATTGATGGCCTAGTATTATATATGAGTTTTAATAACTTGATATTAAAAGTCAAATAACAAAAGAAATTTTGTATTAATTTTTTATTCATTGAAAGGCTGCAAAAGACTTTTCCCATTTTCTAAGTTCTCTTTTGATATGTTTTTTGCTGTGCAGAAATTCTAAAATTTGATATGATTTTCATTTGTCTATTTTTGTTCTGAATTTCTGTGCAACTAGACTTTTTCAGAAAATAATAATCTATATCCTTTCCTATAGCAGTTTCAGATATTATATTTAAATATTTGATTGATTTGGGGTTGACATTTATTTCAAGAATGACAGTGCACTATTTTCAGCTTCATGTATGTGCCTACGCAGTTTTCCCAACACTATACATCTTTAGGGTAAAGGAGAATTAGATATGTACCCATGTGATTTGATTTCTAGGTTTCTTCGTCTGTTCATAGGTTTTGGGGGACTGACTTTGTACTAGAATCATGCTATTTTGGTATTAGGCCTCTGTAAGTTGGTTTGAAAGCTGACATCATGATTCTTCCTGCATTATTCTTTTGTTTAGGATTATTTTTGCTGTGTGAGTCGCTCATGCCTTCCTATACAATTTTTGGAGTGATTCATTTATTTCTGTGAAGAATGACATTGAGATTTTGAGTGGTGCTGAATCTGTAGATTACTTTTAGGAGTACAGTTATTCTCATGATATTTATTCTGCCAAAGTATGAGCAGGGAAGAAACTCTTTGCATTTCCTAATAAATAATGTAAACATAGAATATTCTTTTAAGTCAAATTATTCATATTATTGTGTATGCCAGCAGTTTATATAAACTAAAATTGTTGATATGGACAAAAAAAGAGACAGTTTTGAAGCGGCCAAATATTGATGGGCCAGTACCTAATAGAGATATGTTTGAAATCTACATTTGTAGTAGCAAGACAGATACTTTACAGATTCAGAGACTATTGAAGAATAGTACCTTGTTGAAGTCAAAGGCCTTTTTACCCACGTTGGTTACATACTCATTTGTTTAAAAAATAAATAAATAAATAAAATTTATACTGATAAAGGTGCATGGGCCATCCTAAGGCTTGAACTCAGGATCCCAAGCTCTGCTTAATAGGAACTCTATCACCGAGCTATATGTCTCCTGCTCTGTTTTGCATTGGCTGTTTTTAAAATAGAGCCTAACTTCCTGCCCAAGCATATTCGTGGGCCAAAACTGAATAGTTTTGTCTCTCATAGCTGAGATGGGAGGAGGCTCATGCCACAACACCCAACTTCTTTCTGTTGAGATGGCAACATATGATGTACACACACACACACACACACACACACACACACACACACACACACACACACACACACTCTCTCTCTCTCTCTCCTGGAAGGCCCTAGAATTGCAGTCCCTCCTATCTCAGCCTCCCATGCATCTTAGAAGGGCGAGCATGCATCAGTACACTCAGGTAGAGATTGAGAATGGATCTCATGAACTTTCCTTTTGAAAGTGGCTTTAAACTGTGATTTTTTCCCGTTCTTTGTCTTCCAAGTTCCTTCATTACAGGCATAAGCCCCTAGCTCCTAGCAATTTTCTTTCTCGATTTAAGATTGGTCAAAACATAGTTTCTATAAAATCTTGCATTTAAGTTTTTCCCACAAGAACACCTTTCAAATAAACCATCTGTTACTTGTATTTGTCGCCATGTTTAAATTTTCATTAAGAAAAAATGCTGACTCACTTGTGAAACTGTGGGCCATGATCTTTATGTTAAGGATAAACAATAAACTTCTCAGGCACATCTTATTTAAATCCAGTTTCATAAATTGTTGAGAAAATGACAGTGCAATGTTAAGACAATTTGTACTCTCTTGGTATTTATAGTACAGCAGTTTCCATGGTGTCTTTCCTATTATCAAAACAAGTTAAAAAAAAAAAAAAACACCAATGCACAGTGATTCATTCCCAAGGAAATACATCAGACTAAGTTTGATTTCCATGTAGGAATCTAGTCTAAAATTTGAAGGAAATATATCTTATCCATCCTTATGGAACTTGGTTAGATAAATAAAATGTATTTATAATGTTTTCCAAATGTAGTAGAGTAAGGCATCTCTGGAGACAAAAGAATATCAGAATCCTAAATCCCATAGTAATAGGCTCATGTAAACTGAGGCATAATTAACAGTTATCTTTTATGTTTTTAAATGAATAATCCAATTTAGAATTTCTGTTTTTTGAGTCAAGTGCCAATGGACCAGGCCTGTAATATTAGCTATTTAGAAGTCTGAGATCACAGCATCAAGAATCAAAGTCAGCCTAGCAGAAAAATCTGTGATAGTCTTATCTTGAATTATCCACTAAAAACCTGGAAGTGGAGATGGGGCTTGGGTAGAACATCAGCCTTGAGAACCTGAATTCAAACTTCGGTATCAGCACAAAACAAAACAAAACAACAACAACAACAAAAACCTCACAAAAAAACAAGATATTTCTTTTATTGACTCTAAATATCGCATAGTATATCTGTTGTTACTTTATTTCTCTTTAAATAATATTTCAGTTAATTATCAAGAAATAAGCTGTAGAAAATTCTACCTATGAAATAATGCTTTAATATACGAATGAAAGCATAAGGACTGATAACTTACCTCCAAGTGTCGCAGAAAATCTTCTACTACATGTAATAATTCTGTCTTTTTCTTCACAAGATGAATTTGTAGCCAACTAATATGAATAACAGGGATAACTATTCAAGAGAAAATACTATTAGGAAATCAGTACAAATGCATAGAGGATCTATTCTTTCCCTCTTTCAACTCTAGGCAGATTCTCTTTAAATAGAGTTAACATTTTCAGATACTCATTTTTAAATTAAATATTGCATTATCTGCTTTCCAATTTCAAAAAGTGACTTTGTTTCTGATTTTAATTTAATTTTCCTTTCTTTGACATATTTTAATGCCCTATCAGGAGGTTGCCCATAGCTTTTCCTATGCTGATTATGTCAAAGTTATTGTTTTCCTTGTCATTTGTATTTTGTAGAGGACACTGGATGTCACTTGAATTAAGCACATTACTGTCTCCCATAATGACAATTTCTTCCAATGGAAGTACCGATGGAGAAGCTGTCAGTGTTTAATCCTTCAAAACTTCATCAGATAGAACCCTCTGAAAAATGATGTGCTTTTGCAATGTGTGTTTCATAGAAGGTATGCTGAATAGAACCTGAAGTGACCTAAGACATTTGAAGTAGAATAATCCAGTGTTTCCTAAATATAGTGCTCATGATGAAGTTTTTAGCCAGTTTCTACAATTCGCTATTTTTATTATTTTATAAAAAGCTTTTCATTTCTACCACATAGGAGGGAATGTAACAGGACCTACCAAGCTGACAAAAGTGTGTTAGCATTCAATCCACAAATGTGTTCCACTGTCAGGGGTTATATAAGAGGAAGGGCAGCAAGGCAGGGATTATAACAGATTATTTTTAATCATGTTGATTGAAACACTGTGTTGTTAATTTACTACCCAAGAAAGGCAACAAGGTTCTACTGGGGACTGCAGGCCAAGAGAGAGACTCAATGGGAAGGTGCCTATGTGAACCCTTACTTTGCTCATAATGAACAGTGGCTTCTTAGAGATGTGCAGGGCGATTCGTCTACTAAAGTTGTATTCCCTTCATTTAAAAGTTGACAATTTATAAAAACTCAGTGATTTACACAATAGGTATGAATGCATAAAGCCTTCTAGTATCATTAATGCCTATTCAAATTACAAGTATATTAGCACTGGACAGAGACAAGGCATTAATAAGGTAGGATTTCATAGGCTTTTTGGTTTTCTAATATGTGTAGTTATGGATAGCATAAATCCCATGACATATTCCTTAGAATTCCCTAGGGGCTTCCTCTTGAAAGTCAAAATATATGTGTCAACTTAGTCATGTTCTAGAGGCTCTTCATGCTTTTACCCATGCCTACCTCTCTGGCTTCTCTCCCTTGCTTTTCCTACTAAATCGTTAGATCTCCTTTTCAATAATTCACATTCTGAAATCATGATCAAATCTTTAATTCTATTATTTCTGCATTTGGATTGCTCTACTATATCTTCACAATTTTACTTGTGTCTGATGGAAATGCAAGGTACTACTAATTGGTGTATTCGTTTACACAATTATAAAAAGGCTCACACACACTTTCTTGATGGACTTTACCATTAAAATTATTTCTAGAGTGGGAAATGAAAGCACTAACAAGTATACTGTAACTATAATTTATATAATTCTTCATAATTTACATAAGACTTTCCAACCTTCTATTTGGTGTGCCTGGTAATAGATTTCAAAATACTGGTAGAATCCTTCTCATACTTGAATGCATTTTTATGTTTTATTCCTTGTGTTGTTTTGTTTTGTTTTTTCAATTGTGAGCTAAGTGACACAAAGGAAATGCAGTTTATTTGACAGTTATGGCAACCTAAAATTTTTTCGCCCAAGAAGCAAAAGTATTTAAATTTGAAAATAGTGCTTGTGATGACATTTAAAAGGCAAAGCAACAGCAACAACGAATACTTCCTGGGATATTGGTAATCAGGAAAATAATAAGGACTATAAATACATGTACTGGGCAAGAAGATGGGCTTTCATTGCCTGACAAGTGCTGATACTAGCACCATTATTTATTGAGTAATTTACGTCACCAGCATTCTGCCTTCTGTTTTACAGGTTAAAGATTTAAAGCATGAAGCTAGGTAACGTACCCTAGAGAGTTAGTAACATCTAGAGTGTTAGTAAGTACTAGTAGAAAACCACACAACTAAACTCTCAGAGTGAAAATCCGGTTCCTTTTCACCAAGAAAAGCAAAAAGGGGCGTGCCTCTTCTTCATTGTGCTTCAGTATGTAAATTGTCCAAACCAACAAATAAAATCAGTTGATAGGTTCTTAAATCCTAAAATCTCTACTATCTCATATTTAAAATGGCCAAAGCTTCCATTCCTTTAGAAGTGGAAGTTAGCATAATCATGTACGCATCCTCCTCATCTTTGGTGAAGAGATAGCTTATCTTTTCTATAAATGATCCTATTCATTCCTTTTCACTTCCTGCACTAAGATACTTACTTGGATGAACGTATTATTGTAGAATGTTTCTTAATGAACAAATAACAGATTGGCATCTATAGTTAACAAATCATTAGTTTTTCTCACTGCTAAATCATTCCTTTAAATAATAATTTAGGGTTCATAAACAAACATTATACTAAAATGGGTCTTCCTTTGTCAACAATGCATGGTATGGGATGGTGAAATTAAGTTTAACAATATTATTTACTATTTATTTATTATTTATTATTATGTCCTTAAGTATAAACATATATCAGTTAAATATTAAATGAAAAGGCGTGACTATATGTCTGCCAAAAATGGCTAAGGGAATACAAAAGTTGTGGGAAAATATACAGATGTTTAAATTTCCAATAGGAAAAGCATAAGAATTTTCCAAAAGAAAGAATATTGTTCATGTTGCAATTGTCACAGGTTTGTCAAATTTGGTTACATTTGCTTTTCATTTTTGTGATGTTATATGCTTATTTTCCAAGAGCTACTAGTGTAACCTGTGCTCAACATCAAGTGTTCACTGTTATATTCTATGAATTGTATCTCCATTAAGGCAAAATTACTGTCTTCATAAATAAGCATTTAGGAGAGTCTTATCTTGAAAATCAGGCAACAGAACTTTCCTTTCTGTTACTTCCTAGGTGGGGTGACAGGGAAAGGCAGTATAATTCAAGACTATTCCTTTAATTCAACTGCTATCAACATGTACACATTTGCTAATGAAAGCCTCCAACTGTGATTTCATAGCTTGTATGGATTTTAATGTTTGACTCCCATTAGAATGAATCTGGTAAACAAAGCTAGAACACTACCATGGCATAACAGTGATACATGATTATAAAAATTGTGTAAGGCTCAGGATGTAGTTCAGGGGTACAGCAATTTTCTATCAACCATAAAACCTAGGGTTTAATATCCAGCACTGTCAAATCGTTTAAGTACTTCAGAGAGAAATGATACATTTTGAAAGTGTACTGGCTCGGTATGTTGAGGACAAAAGAGCTGATAAAACATACAAACCTAAGAAAGTATCTTCTTGTTGGGATCTAAAAAAATGAGCCTTTCGAGCAAAAGCATAACACCTAGGACTTGTTCTTTTTATAATTATTTGTTTGCCTGCTTGTGTTTTAGACCTCATCGACCAAACCCCTCATAGAAATGTGCAGGGAACCAAATGCAGTTAAATCTAACTAGCACCAACAGCCTCACATGGGAACGCAATAGAAATGAACATCTTTGTGCCTCCCTCCAGCACCATGCCTTTCCTCCACAGATTTAATGGCCAATATCAGGTTGATAATCTCTGGCCTAGAGATATCCCCTAACAATTTTAGAAGAAAAGCTAATTTGAGTGAAAGATCTACACTAACAGCATCCTTGAATTAGGTTTCATGATCTCTTGGAAGAGATTTAAAAGGATATCAAGAGCATTCACCAAATTTTCTTTATATTGTCAAGTGTTTGCTTTGGTTACAAAGTGAAATTAGATGTTTAATTTAAACTATTTTAACTGATACCAAAATTATATACACATTACAACTACATGCCTCTTGAATTACTGTTTATAGAGAAATTTATTTCTTTATTAATATACATTATTTGTTCATTCACTCATTTTTGCTAATGAAGACAAGGTCTTTCTATGTATCACAGGCCAACTTGGAACTGGCAGAATAAACTAGGATGAATTTGAACTAGAAATCCTCTTCCATTCACTTTCCAAGAACTGGGGTTACAAGTGTGTACTAACACACTTTGCTTAATACAATAAAACAGAACACCATATACAGGAGAAAAACTATGTATTTAAACATTAGAATTTACTCTCCTGTAGTTGATACCACAATTCTAAATTATTAGTAACACTTATCAACAGAAAAATATTTCATATGTGTTAGAGAGTTTTGTTATGCATATATACTTTTTTTTCTTTATTGGGCCATTCTATCAAGTAAAAAGAGCTATAAATCTGTCTTCATCCCACACTAAATTCTTTTTGTCAGTCCTGGGGCTTGAACTCTGGGCCTGAGTACTGTTCCTGGCTTCTTTTTGCTCAAGGCTAGCACTCTACTACTTGAGCCATAGCACCACTTCCAGGTTTTTCTGTTTATGTGGTGCTGAAGAATCGAACCCAGGGCTTCATGCATGCTAGGCAAGCACTCTACCACTAAGCCACATTCCCAGGCCCCACATGAAATTCTAAGTTTTGAAAGATGCTTTCAAAGAATACTTACCTAGTTATAGATTGGATTTAGACTTATAAATAGCAATTTGTTTCTAATTCTAAATGCGGTTGTCACATCAAGTGTTTAATTAAACTTCTGAGGAAATCCATCAAAACTAATGGCAGAGCCTGAGTTTAATTTCATCCATGCAAGTGTTTATTTATAAAACAATAAATAAGATTTGCTCAAAAAATGAGAACTTTACAACTCAATATTCTAGAAAAATATGTTTAAAACATTTGTTAACTCTGGAAAAAAATTTCTTGCTTCATGAGGTATATTCAAAAATTCAACAAATTTGGCATTCTTCTTGAATAAGAAGATAATGGAGTATAAATAAACAGAACCTTATCTCACATAGTGTACATTATAATGTCTTAATATCTTGGTGTGTTATGTTGTATACTATGTCATCTTCTATATGTAAACAATTCTAAAAGAGCTCAAATATAGTTAACTGTTTTATTTAGAAAAGTAAAAAATGAAGTCTCTGTCAGAGATATTTTCAGCACTCAGTTTCAGGAATTTCTGACTGAAGTGATATTGAAAATTTTCCAAATAATGAACTCACTAACTCATACTATATTTTAGAGGAGAGAAATAAGGAATTTAATGTTGAGAAATTGTTCCTGGATTCGTCATGTTTCTTGGATGTGTTCTTGGTGAGGCATGAATTCCAGAGTATCTTTTCAAAGATCTTTGCACAGCAACTAGCATTATAAAGCTAACTCTAAAAGCAAAGGCTGGGCTTGGAGATGTGGCCCATGTGGTAGAGCACCTGCCAATGAGAAATAAGCATTGGATACTAGGTTAGCTTCTCAGTCCCAAACAAAAACAACAACAAATATATACGTGTGTGTGTGTGTGTGTGTGTGTGTGTGTGTGTGTAAAGAGAGAGAGGGGGGGAGCGAGAGAGAGAGAGGCAGAGAGAAGAAATAAAAGCAAAGGGTGCTTTAATTACTGTCATATATCTATGTGAGACTTTATCATCAAACTTCTTTCAGTATTGCTGTGGAAATCAGGACTTTGATGCAGAATTGTCTCATTTTCTGCCAACACCTCTGAGTGTCTACTACACTACTTTATTCAGACATTTTGTGGGTCTTACACCATGCACACAATTAAGTTCAAACAAGAAGATGATAAGCAATTATGAATCATGGACTATGATTAAAATAGTTAATCATAGCAGTGGGTAATCCTGAGTAAGTACAGATGAGATATTGTAGGTCCTAGTCTTGCAATTCAGAACATTTTGATTTAAATAATCTGGATGGCAGATCATGACATTTTCTAGGCTAATGAAGATGGTTTTAAAAATACAGATTTTAAAATGTTATTTGAAAGCCTATGCTGACTCATTAAAGAGTTTAGATAAGATTAGCTTGTTATTTCCTCTAATATATGCATTTCTCCAATATTAAAAAAGAAACCTGTGATAGTTCATTATTACCATGAGTTTTTTGTATGCTCAAGAGAAGGCAGGAGAAAAATAACAAACATGTTGTACTTGAAGAATTTCACAAGGTTTGATCAAAACTCAGGGCATGAAAATGCAAACATACATACACACATAGACATGTACACACATCCAAAAATGTACACAGAGAATTTTGTTTTAATTATTATAACTTCTAAGAAACATTTTTCTCTTCCCTTTAATATGAAAACAAGTGTATTAGTTATCAACTGAAATATGGTGAACACGTATATTTTCCAACCCACATTTGAACATATAATTAAATTTTAGCTCCAACTTGTTTCCTCCCACTTCTATTTTAATTACTAATACTCAACGAAATCATTAATATCATATACCCCAAAATACATATATCATTCACTTTCTGGTTACTATAGTAATATGTTATTACATTCTCCAACTAAAAAGTATTGAGTTCCTTGTCCATGCAAATTTTCTAGTTGTACAAAAATTATAATGTCATATTACTGAATTATCTTAGACAAGGAGTTCTAAATAGACTAGCTTGTCATCTAACCAAGAAATACCAGGTCAAACACTATATTTTGCTGATATATCCTGACATAAATGTGGCAACTCACCAAAGAGGTTCTTCTATACAAGAAGATAGGATTTATTTGAGAACAAGTGTGGCATTACTGTGAATATAAGTATTTTTAAAATAAAATCAGTCATTAATGGTCATGCTCAATAGCAGTTGTTTAATGATAATTATTTTGAATTTTGCTAAATTTTAAGAGGGAGGAAAGCTCATCTAGCTGCAAGAAAATTGTGTAGAACATTAGTATCCAGGTGTAGTCAATTAAACAAAGCAATTATTGTACATCAAGTCAAGCCTACATGGTTAAGTGCCCATAGGGAGGACTGTACTTTTTAAAATCCCATGATAATCACCTTTTCTTGATATTGGTGTATATATGCTTCCTCAGGAACATATAGAAATGACAAATACCACTTCGCTAATTTATAGTTTAGATCTTTATCCTTTCACTCTGAATCTTCCACTTTTAATCACCCTATAAGAAATCAATACAGAAACAAAAAATGAATGAGTTAAATGAAAATATTTGAGAAATTGCCAACTAAAACTAATGTTTCCCTTCAGAGCCAGGTATTCACACAACGTATATTAGAGGCCTTGGATTTAGCCAAAATAAACAAGCTCATGAAAATAGTCAATATCAATAAGATCTTACTATTCTTTCTTATGATCAGACAATTAATATCTCAGAAAGTAGAGATAAGTGAATTCTCATCTTGACCAGAATGGCTTTCCTGAGAACCTTGAGTCAAGATTTGTCCATTGAATAATAATAAAATAAAAGATGTAAAGGCCATTTCAAACCTTAAACTGACTGAATCTAGCCTTTAAGAAACAGGAGATTCCCTGTGACTTAGAACAAGGTGTGTTTACCTCATTTTTAATGCAATTAGTTTCCTTTTTACAGTGACAATTGGCAAGGGAAGAGAGGATAAATAAATCAAAATAGAAAATAATTAGAAAGTCTTTGTTGCTGAGAGTAATCATTAGTTTTGTTTCAGTTATTGTAGTTCTTTGCATATATTTAATTTTCTACTTGAGGTTTTCTTATGCCAATATTAAAATTAATTTATATTTCCAGACTACAATTCAATAGATAACTAGAAATATTCTAAACGGAATATATAATATTTTTTCCTGAAAGTAAGTGGATAAAATTCAAGACAGTATTTGTCAAAGTAATTTCTTTTTAACCTTTACATTTAAATTGCCTTGAATGCTTACTGAAAAAGCAACCTCAAGGTTAATATCCCAGAATTTCCCCACTTTGCTATCTGAGACTTCATTTCTGGAATTTTTATCTTGATTCACTACTAAACTCATTCTTAGGCAGAACTGTATGATCTCATAATATAGAACCATTTTTTATTAGATTGTTTCATTTTAGTACAATTGTTAATAAATTTTTAATGAAGTTATAAACATGATTCAACAATATTAAGTTCTTGTACATTTATTATCTGTACAATTATTTATTGAGTACTCTATTTCAGATACAACAAATAATAAAGCTAGACTGACTATGTCAATGTTTTCCTGGGATAACAGCTTACTAAAAAGCAGATTTGGCCACGTACCAGTGTCTCATGCCTGTAATGCTAGCCACCCAGGAAGCTGAGACATGATAGTTGAGATCTGAAGACAGCCCAGGCAGGCAAACCTTCAAAATGGTTTTCTCCAACACAAAGCATGAATTGGAGGCATGGTGGAGCACCGGATACAATGAAAATAAAAAGTCAACCAAGAGCAAAAGGCCCTGAATTCAAACTCGAAACAAGCATGTACACACATACACACATATGACAAGCAGATTTATTAATCAAATAAACATTGTATCCCAATCAGAGTAACTGCTACAAGGACAGTAGCACTGAGAAGGATGGATAACAAACTGTGCAGTCTAACCATGTCAATAAGGTTAGTATAAGATGTCCCAGGAAAGCATCATTTAATTGAAATGTAAAGTCTAAACAATGACTGAGAAATATGCATAGCAGATATCGGTGTATGAAGACCATGTGCAACTAGAAAGTATGGAAGTTGCTGGAAAGAACTTTGCTCCTTTTGCAGAGACAAGGGGGAGCCAAATAAGAGATTCAATTGCCAAAAACATTATCTCTTTTCTTTGAAGCCATGTCATAGAGTAAAGCTGACATGACCACACTATTTGAAATAAAAATATTTATACAACGAGATAAATCTTAGAAGACAGGCACGAGTTAGTGTTTGCTAGGCAGCGTATCCCCCTGAAGTGAAGTTGAGCAAGCATCATGTATTTCTCTCACTGTTTTGTGTGCCAGAAATTTACACTGCAGACCCAAAGAAACATAGACTCTATGGTCTCCCTTATTGGGAATAATTAGTACAGGTTTAGGCAAGCCATAGCAGAGCATCACAAGGCCCAATAGCTATACCCTTATGAACACGTAAGATGATGCTAAGTGAAATGAACTCCATGTTATGGAAACAGTTGTAACTACTTTCAACGTCCTATGTGTATCTGTAGCTTCTATTATTGATGATGTTCTTGTATCACCTTCCTGTGGTTGTACCTACACTATCTCTGTAATCTTATCTGAGTATATTGGAAACCGTGTATACTGGTATTGGAAGTAGGAAATTGAAAGGGAATACCAAATTTGAGAGACACAGGGTAATAAAAGACAAACAACTACAAAAGCAATACTTGCAAAACTGTTTGGTGTAAGTGAACTGAACACCTCCGTGGGGGGGGGGAGGGAAAGGGGGAGGTGGGAGGGGGGTATGAGGGACAAGGCAACAAACTGTACAAGAAATGTATCCAGTGCCTAACGTATGAAACCGTAACCTTTCTGTACATCAGTTTGATAATAAAAATTTGAAAAAAAAAAAAGAAAAAGAAATTTACACTGCAGTCACTGGGGCTTGCTCACAAAGTGCCATCAGCTTCCCTTCTTCTTCAAGACTACATGTGCAGCTTCGTGATCTGCCGGATGCTGAAACACAAGTGACTGTGTTATAAGTTACTTATCATCCAGCAGCTCAACTAACACCGCTGCACAGTCAGTATCAAGGAACTCAGAAATGCAAAATCTATTAAAAGTAACAGCTAAGAAAGCCTTAAGTCCCTTTCTGTAATACAGACACAATCAAACCAAATCACAAGGAAGGACTTTTCAAATGGAAAAAAAAAAGGTTATATAGCAAGAGTAGCAAATAAATATTCTGTAAGTATGTTTCAAATCCACCAAAATAGGACATAATAAATATTGGTTATGAGGTGATAGGTACAGTTCAGTAACATAATGGAATTGGAAAACATCATTAGACAACTTTTACTTGAGAAATAAAGAGAATCAAACACAATTTGATCATAGAATGTGTGTGAGGAATTGACAGTGAATGAATACTGAGGAATAAAACTTCCTGTTTTGCAAAACTATTACACACACACACACACACACACACACACACACACGATTGTACCATTCGATAGTATGTAAATAACTAAGACACTGATTGTTTTTGTTGAAATGAATCAGCTTCTAGAATTCCAGGATGACAAATTAAATAGAGCTCTGGAGTTCATTAAATATGGATCTGAAGCTCGTAGTGAAAGGTCAGACTTTGATTTAAAAAAAAAAAAAGCTTAATCCATCAGTAGATAGGTTGTAATTGAAACTTTGTGTGTACTTGCTATTATCTAAATTGATAAAAAATTGATTTTGGGAAAAACAGTGCTGAGGCTTACATCCTGACAATGTTTATTTTAAATTTAAAAGTGATTCTAGAACAAAGATCAACGGGCAATCAAACATGGAGGAAGAAATCCAGACAACAGAACAGCTCCTGTGTCTTGAGGACATTGAAATAATAATAGAGCATTCCATGAGCAATGCCCAAAAGGCAGAAACACGCTGAGATGACAGCAGGAGATGAAGATGAAACTACCTATTGCACTTAACACATGGAATTCTATGGTTTAATTGAAACTTTTTGGGTGAGCTATATGGAACTGGGGAGAAGACTGTATTCCATGCTGACATTGACCTTGCTGTTATCTGGCCTCAACCTACTTGAATACTGGAATGACAGACATACAGCTCAACATTGCACCCTATTTTTCTAACTATAGATGGGTAAGAAAATATAAAATATTCTTCCAGTTGGAACATTTACACATTATCTCAAAGGAAGATTGACTAAATCCTTTTTTTAATCACTTTTTATTGTTATTATAAAGAAGAAAATGTCAGGGAAAAAGGCGAACAAATGCAGTCAGTGATACTAGCTAGTGTCTAGTGAAAAAACTGGGAGAAAATAAGGGAAGAGGTGACACTGTTAAAAAACAACAACTGTACTTAATACCTGACTTAGGTAACTGTAATTGCCTAAGTAATGCCTCTGTAAAATGAAAGGAAAGAAAGAAAGAAAGAAAGAAAGAAAGAAAGAAAGAAAGAAAGAAAGAAAGAAAGAAAGAAAGAAAGAAAGAAAGGAAGGAAGGAAGGGAAGGAAGGAAGGAAGGAAGGAAGGAAGGAAGGAAGGAAGGAAGGAAGGAAGGAAAACAGTAAAGGTGATGTACAGAGGGGTTACAGTTACCTACATAAGGTAATGAGTACATTTCTTTTTGAACACTGTCACCTCTTTCCTCTCTTTCTGCCAGTTTTTCCCTCTAGTCCTAAGTCCATTTAAGTCCCCCAAATGCAGCACAATAGATACTGGATATATCCCTGATGTTATAAAACAGCACAAACAAAAAGAGAACAACTATGTAGGCACTTCATAGTTAAGCTCCTTCTCAAACTAGGCATGTGATAAACTAATTACCAAGATATTTTTAAATGTTTAAGATATGAATAGTAGTGCTAAAAGAATACATGTCAAAAGGTAAAAATAAGGCAGTAACTTAGTTTTAGTAATCTTGCGTTACATGGTTTCTTGGAGTGATTTCCATGAATGCTAATTATCCTGTAGCAATTATTTGTTGAAAAACTGTGTTCAAATGCCAAATCAGTTATTATGTAGCAATAGATAAAAACATTAGACCAATTCAGTGATATTAAATCTAAGGTAATCAAGAAAATCAGCACTCTAGATTTAGGCCTGCGGGTGGGGGAAGGGGGACTCAACTTGAATCCTTATCACCTGGTTGGTAGATGTGGTAGAGTCTTAATTTGAGACCAAGCAAAGTAAAATTTAGCAAGATTCTATATGAATAAACAAGCCAAGGAGGGTAGTGCAGACCTATTTACCCTGGTATAGGGGCTATGGGAACAGGGATTATGAGCTGAAATTGTTTGGGGAAAATACTATGAAATCTTATTGAAAAAGAAATTAAACAAAAAGGGCTGAGGATGTAGCTCGAGTAGAGTGTATACTTAGCAAGTCTGAGACACTAGTTCAAATCCCAGCATTACTGGAACAGTTTTTTTACACTTCTGAAGAATATGCTTAAACATTACTTTTGGAATAAAAATTGGTGAAATCATGAAAGTGCTCTCTAAAATGTTTCTATGTTACATATAGAATACCCTACTTCATATTATATTTAAATCTGCCTAACTGATAAGCTTATCATACTTACAAATGAGGGTAAATATTCTAATTGAGCAATTTGAGTCATACAGAATTTCTAAGAGGTTGTAGAAATTTCTCATTTTCCAGTGTAAAATTTCAAATTTTTCCAGATTATGAGCTGTTTTGTACCAACGAGAGGATTCAAAATTTCCCAGAGCTTCGTGGATCTGAGTGTAACTCCTTCCTGTGTTTCTTCTTATATGAGCGTGAGGTCGTGTGCTGGTGTGTCTGCGTGCTCAAGCAGCCCGCTTGCTCACTGTGTTACGGGAGATTGTCCTAGAAGGATGACCTGGTTACTTTTCTACATCATCTCTGCCACAGGCCACTAAAGTATCATTGAGTGGGAGCCTCAGCTCACTGGTCTGTAAAAAAATGAAATAAAACTGAGCAAAAGATAATGCAAATACAGTAAACATAGCTATTGGAGCTCTTGGTTGCGCAAAGCAATTTGTGGTCAGGCTTTCTACTGCCTCTCCTCTGCACTGACCTCCAGATTCATTACGAGCAAGGAGAATCTGGCTCACTAGAACATGACACATAAAAAGAAGGCAGAAGGAAAGATAATGACTGTACTGACCACTTATTGAGAAAGAAAGGACAGGATTAACCTTAGAAACTGTCATGGTGAAGCATAGAAAAGGGGAAGTTTTTCTTTGGTTACAGGCATTTCCAAAGGAAAAAATAAAATAATTCCTAGGAAAAAAAATCCTTCTCAGATTCTTTCAACAATGCAGAGAGTTCTACAAATGACTAGTTTTAAAGTCTTTTTGAATTTCATTTTTTCTTCAAATTGTTTTCTGTCATTTTCCCTCTCCTACCTCCTCTCTTATGTCTATTTCCTCTTACCCCAAATATATATATAAATGATAGTAGAGTGTTTGAATTTTCCAAGAAGAGATATATTATATAAGCCTACAGGAACAATATATATTTCTTTCTGTGATTAACTATTGTACCATAAAACAGGGGTATCTACAATAAAGTATACACTTGTATTTAAATGATATTAAGTACTTAATGAAAACCATGTGAGCTTGTAAGATTTTAACTGAAGGCATGTATATATTAAACCCATTATATTATTTAAGAGAGAAAAAAAAGGTAAGAAGAAAAAGAAATCACCAGGAAACCATGTCTTAATCATTCTGGTTAATTAGATAATCTCAAAAGGAACAAAATATTACAGCATAGCAAGACTGCTTTTTCTAAGAAATAAAAGGGAACATTACAATGTGTTTGGTCATCTGAAAAGTTAAGATTCCCCCTGGAGGGGCTGGGAATATGGCCTAGTGGCAAGAGTGCTTGACTTGTCCACATGAAGCCCTGGGTTTGATTCCTCAGCACCACAGGACTGCCGAGGACTGGCAAAAAGAAAAACAAATCCCCCTGGGTTGCTGTAGTAGGACAATCTATATCAACAGTTTGAAAGACATGTTAGCACAGGTAAACTCTGAGATACTACTAATAAAGTAAAAACACAACAAAAAAAATGATACTATTCATTCCCAAGTGCCATGAAGTCTATTTTGATAAGATTGATGATTACAATCACTCCTATACTCCAAGGACGAACTCCCAACTGCATTTTGTTTTTCTGGAACTAAGTTTTAAAATATTCATAAAAGAAGAATTTTTTTCTAAAGTATGTAAGCAATTCAATCTAATATGCAGTGGTTTATTCACATTTCAGGCTGTAGTTAGAGCATTAATTGTCATCTGAGGTATATTGGAGAATATTTGAGAAAAGTTCTGGTTTTCCTCATGGATTGAGTGTTACTTTCATTTAACCAGTTTTAAACTATCTTTGAGTGGACACTGGTACTGCGATGTAGTTTGTTTACAGGTAAGCCATGGGAGAGTCACAATCACACAATTATACAAACACCAACATCCCCTACATCTTGAAAACCATGGACTTATGTGTTTATAAGCATATATATATATATATATATATGTTACACACACACACACACACACACACACACACACACTTTTTTTTTTGCCAGTCCTGGGGCTTGAACTCAGGGCCTGAGCACTGTCTTTGGCTTCTTTTTGTTCAAGGCTAGCACTCTACCTCTTAAGCCACGGCGCCATTTCTATTTATATGTGGTGCTGGGGAAGCGAACCCAGGCCTTCATGTATACCAGGCGAGCATTTTACCACTGGGCCATATTCCCAGCACCCCCTCCTACATTTTTGAGCAGGCATTAAAAAGATAGGAAGGTAATTTCAAGTCATCACCCTGATGATTTCCTTTGCAGTTAGGAAATAAATAGATGTCAGTAAAACCAATTTCTTTTCCAGTACAATGGAATAAATTCGTGTGTGTGTGTTGTTTTTAATTTTCCTTTGTGCCTTACTTGATATGTGGTGCAAAGAATGAGATTTTCCTTTCCATAGATTAAAAAAGTGCACATAACACTTATATGTGCTTTGATTAGATATACTTTAGTTTAGCATATAATGTAACCAAAAAGAAAATACCAAACAAATCCACAAAGACCACTGATTCTGACTGGCTCCAATTCTAGATGTTATGGTGAGAATATATGTATGTATGTATATATATATATATATATGTATATATATGATCAGCATAGTATGTTTGATATTGTATAAAAAGTTTATTTCAGTCATCATTTCAATTTGAAGATAGTAATAATTGGCTAAGAAACTTTAATTATTTTACTTAGGTAATAATTAACCTTTAGGCAATGCCAAATATATTAAGAAGATGAAATAGTAAAACAATATTCTAGGCTCTGTACTGCACTAGTAGTACTGTTATCTGTTTTCAGAATGGTGAATAAATTATTCAAGTCACAGTGAAAGTAGGGAGTGGTAACTCGATCCAGATCATATCAGCTTGAAAGTTTAACCTTACTTCTTATATGTCTAATGAGGGATCCTCTGCAAGTTTTCTATTGGACTTTTGTCATAAAGAAGGTGGGCCAGGAATATGGCCTAGTGGTAGAGTGCTTGCCTCGAATACATGAAGCCCTGGGTTCGATTCCTCAGCTCCACATATATACAAAAAGGCAGAAGTGGTACTGTGGCCCAAGTGGTAGAGTACTAGCCTTGGGCAAAAAAGCCAGGGACAGTGCTCAGCCCCTAAGTTCAAGCCCCAGGACTGGAGAAAGAAAGAAAAGGAAGGAAGGAAGGAAGGAAGGAAGGAAGGAAGGAAGGAAGGAAGGAAGGAAGGAAGGAAGGAAGGAAGGAAGGAAGGAAGGACAGACTAAAGATGATTTTGCTGTTAGCATGGAATATTTTCAGCCACTATTCATGGAAGTACTCTTCTACAGAAATCACCACAATTTAGTGACCTCAATGTTCAGTGGCAGAGACAGCCCTTGCTACACTCACAAAGTTAACCAGGAGGTTATCAGAAAGCAAGTTCAAAAGCATAGCATAAAACTTCATTTATTATCTAACCTCAGAAAATTATGATTTCAGAAAATAAAAGATTAATATACTTCCTTATCTACCCAAGCTATTAAGCCCCCTTTCAATGTCATTATTCAGTCTTAGAGGTTTTCTTTTTCAATTCCTCATCTTAAATGCTAATCTGTAGTATGCAATTTTAAGAAAGCAAATGATAAAACTAAAGAAAGATGCAGTGAAAGTATTGTATTCAACTCAATGAATTACTGAATTTACTGTAAAAGTTCAGTATGCCTGGAAGTTTATGTAGTACCATCTTCATTTCCCAAGAAATAACTGACAAAATTTAGAACCTGTAGTATTCTCTAATCAAGTAACACCAGACAGATAATAATACACCTTTATAACTACAGCCTAAGGAACTAGGAGGCAAAAAATCAAATTAGCTATGACGACTTGTTTACTGACAAATCAGCACTGTTTGCCATTTGTCAAATCTCTTCCTTCATTATAATAACATTACTCCCTGGCTGGGAACTAGAATACTGTTGACTCAAGATTCATAGAATCCTGACTGGAAGTATAACACTGCGGATAAAAAGAATAGCAAGTTAGAAACAGAAATAAATTTGTGGTAACAATTGCTTGAATGTTTTTGGTATGTTTATTAGGAAAATTACAAAATAATCCCATGTGAACATTTCTTCACTCTCTCTCCCTTCTCTCGTACATCCATACAAAGTTTATGTTATCTATGAATCTATACATGGGTAAATATTATGTAATATATGTGTATTATATGTGTAGGTTTATATACATGTATAAATATGTGTGATTGCATGAGTGTAAATGTATATAGATGCTTCCTTAAAACTGCCACAGTGACTGTAAGAAAGTGAACCTCTGGGCACAAATGATTTCTCAGCATGGGTCAGGCTAAAAGGTTCTCATAAGGCACATTTCAAGTCGTCTTTAATTCATTTGAATGCGAGCCATTAACACAAATGTCTATCATCTGTGCTACCTTATATGGGCATGTATCACAGAATTTTTTTTTACTTCATATTTCTTTTTGTTCTGAGTGATTAACTTTCTTACAATCATTCTTTTCCTCCTTTTAAGCTAAATTGTTTCCTGCCTCCAGAATTTTCTGAATCAGACTAACATTCATGTGAAATAAAGGTGCTAGCATTTGAACGGAGAATCCAGAAAGCAGCACTCAAAAATGAATAACATCCATGTGCTAGTTCTCCCTTTTTTAATATACAAAAGGGGTGGAATCATGTCTTTGATAGTCAGTTAATTTTAGTTCCACTGCTGTAAAGGAGGGAGAATGAGAAGGCTGTTTTTATGAAGCAGACTATTTTCTTAGGGTCCTTAATTTGCATTTTATTCACTTTGGTTTCATTATTATGTCCAAGGCACACAATGCATTTCCTTCCATTTTAATTGTTGCTAAATCTGAATTCGTTCAGATCTTTGAACTCTTGGGTTTTCAAATTCCTACTGTCTCTTTGTCCAGCCTATTGCTCTTGTTTATCTCAGCCTGATATAGAATAGTTACAGGGCTGCATACTGTGTTTCTGTGTCCCAAATATAAAATACCAAATGACAAAAATTAAGAAAAGAAAGTCTTTTGTGTGCAGGGATAAGTATTCACCCAGCCTCTGGATTAATGTTAGCTTTGAAGCTGCATGATGAGCTATAGAGGTTTCTCAACATGATGCTCATTAGCACCCCTTTGTGACTCGCAAGAAATCATTTGCATGACTCCAAGTTTAATGCTAACCTAAACCTGCCTTGTCAAGTGATAGTTTTCTAACCACAATAAACTCATTTGCTTTTTCTCTCAATTGGCAATCAGAGTGCAAAAGTGATGCCAGTTTCCTTCATTTTTTTCCCCCTGTTTGTTCTTGCTAGAAAATGAGCTGAAAAATAAAAGTCACTTGGTTGGTTCACATACTACTAGACAATATTTCTTTTAGATTGGCTTTGCACACCTTCCTGAGTTGTTCTTAAATATGAAGATGATTTTGTCTTACAACGAAGAGACCAAACAGAAGCCTTTGCCAAGGTACTACTCATAATTATAGGACATTCTTCTGGGATCTATCTTGTGTCTCTATTCCTCAATCAACTCCATTTTTCTCTTTCTGTTCTTAAGTAAAACAATATAGGCTTATATTTGTCTCTGATTTTCCTCCACTTCTCTACCCTAACTGATGAATCCCATTTTACTTTTTTCTCTGATTGTTCATATGGAAAGTTCAAAAGAATAACAAGCGCAGAATCAGGTAAAATCAAGAAACATAGGAGTAATTGTTAGGTAGTGATAATTTAGGAAAAAAGTAACTTCTATTAATATGGAAGTCATTTATAATTACACAGTATGAAAACATTTCCACTGGTAAAACAGTGATTATAATTTGCCAAAATTACATAAGCCTAACACAGTAAGTGTGGGAATCAATTTCAATATTAAGGTGAATTGTTAGGATTTTGGTGAGCCTATTTGCTTATTTCTTAAGGATAGTCTCCCTTCACGCTTCTTAAACATTTAATTTTTGTTATCTTTCAGTAGTTTTATAAAGGGGATTCCAGTCAAGCTGTCAATTTATGAGCACACTATACCTTGATCAATGTCAGGCTTTCACATTCAATTCAGATATTTTAATATTTAAAATAAGATTTTTTTATAACAGCATTAAAATAGGGTAGAATACCTATGGAAAACCTGTGTTATACCCTTCCTGTTTACTGTTTTCTAGAGACGTGTGCATCACCTGTAATGTGAAGAGAACTCTAGCATTAACATACTGTGTAGTCTGAAAAAGCCCCTGTATAATCTATCCCATTTTTCTAGCAATAAAACCAACAGTTCTAGGTGGTTATAGAAGAGATTGTGATACTGCTACTGCTTCCCAACATGTTGTGTCTGCCACTTGAGCTGTGTCACTGTGAAAGACACTCAAAGCAGGAAGACACTTCACAGCTAGTTAGAGGATTCAAGGCAAATGTGAGAGTTTGAAAGTTAGGTGTTTGCAAAGGTCATGAGGGAAAACAAAACTCCAATTCTTGTCAAGAAATATATGGGAAAAAACACACACACAAGACAGTATCTATGTGCCTGATTATATGGATAGATGTAAGCATCTTAGTATCAGCAAAGGAAACTGATATGACAGACCACATCTTGTAAGATTTCCTGGGTAGGTAATGTTTGAAGGAGGCAAATGGACAAAGACCAATACTAGCTGATCAGTTTCCTGTACCTTGGCATGGGAAATGAGAGTGGATTTAAACAGGAAAGGACTTTATCTTCAGAATGATAGATATGCTCTAAAATTAGATTGTGGTTTTATTTATTTATTTATTTATTTATTTATTTTTTATTTTTTTGGCCAGTCCTGGGCCTTGAACTCAGGCCTGAGCACTGTCCCTGGCTTCCTTTTGCTCAAGGCTAGCACTCTGCCACTTGAGCCACAGCGCTACTTCTGGCAGTTTTCTGTATATGTGGTGCTGGGGAATTGAACCCAGGGCCTCATGTATATGAGGCAAGCTCTCTTTCCACTAGGCCATATCCCCAGCCCCTAGATTGTGGTTTTAAATACACAAATTTATAAACTTACTAAAACCCTATTGAAATATGAAAAGTGAATGAATTTTGTAGTTCATAAATAGTACTGGCTCAATAATACTGCCCATTAAAAAATTCTTATTATATTGTCTTTGTCATTAATGTTCTATGATAATTTTACATATAGCAACTATAATTTTATTAATTGCTATGATAACAATGAACTAAGATGACTTGGAGAAAGTTTGCATATGCTTACTGAAAAAGAAATGATTTTCTGGGGCAGAGAATATGGCCTAGTGGCAAGAGTGCTTGCCTCATATACATGAGGCCCTGGGTTCAATTCCCCAGCACCACACATATAGAAGACGGCCAGAAGTGGCACTGTGGCTCAAGTGGCAGAGTGCCTAGCCTTGAGCAAAAAGAAGCCAGGGACAGTGCTCAGGCCCTGAGTCCAAGAACCAGGACTGGCAAAAAAAAAAAAAAAAAAAAAAAAAGATTTTCTGTATTTCAGAACCACGAAAATGAATGTGCAAATTGCAAAAAACAGTTGTCAATCTTTGTTATCCCCAAGGTAAATTCTTGGGACATGACAGAATATGAGAAATAGAAAACACACACATACTACATATGTATTAGCATCTAATTCAATATTTTGTAATTTTTTAAAGCCATGCTTGAAATATTTGAAATGCATGTTTTAATATCTGAATATGTGGAGTATTTACACATGCAATTTTAAAGGATATGTTCTAGTTACACTATTCTAACTTACGTTTGGATTGGGTTTGGTTTATCTTGCACTAGAGGTTACCAATCTCAGGAATTCAAATTAGTTTTAAATTTCTTTGGTTGGTGCTTTATTACTTGGGCCACACTACCAGCCCATCATTTAAAGCAGCTATTTTGGAGAACTTTCTGCCCTGGCTAGTAGTGAACTTGGATATATCCATGTTCTTATATTTATACAATAGCATAGGTCATCATTTGGCACATGAAATGTTATTCTCTATTGCAAACCAAAGCTGGTTATATTTTTACCTATAAGCTAATAAAAACGTTTTAAAAATTTAACAAATTGCATCTAACATTATGATTTGAAAGAGCTAGATTAGGATAGAATGGCAAAAGATGATCTCAAACTCAAAAGGACAAAAAAGCAAAACATTCTATCATCTGGATGGGAAGACATAACAAGAGTGCTGACTGCAAAATTCAGAAATACTTCTTCAAGTTCATGCAGTAGATGCAAGATATCTTAGAGAAAAACTATGGCTTGTTGAGGGCAATTTGGACTCTAATATTGTTATTTACTTTAATGGATATTCAATTTCTAAACTGGCCTTTTCTCATGTTAGTAGCCAGTTTCTAGTATCTACTTGTTCTAATCCTATTTCAGGGAGAGTAACAATGACAACGTTATCCTCCCTTTTGGTGGAGGAGCAAGGAGTACTCAGGTTTGAACTCTACCACTTGAGCCACAGCACCATTTCTGACTTTTTCTGTTTTTGTCGAACCCAGGGCTTCATGCATGCTAGGCAAGCACTCTACCACTAAGCCACATTCCCAGCCTTTAAAAAAAAAAATTTTTTTTAGTGCAGAATTGAACTCAAAGCCTTGTCTGCTTGCATAATGAAGGCTAGCGTCTACCATGGGAGCCACACTTTTAGAATTTTGCTTGTCTATTTGGGTTGAACTCTGATGAACTCTTCTGCACTGGGTGGCTTCAAGCTTCCATCTTTCAGCTTTTCAACTCCCAAGTAGCTAGAATTACAGGCATGCACTACCCTGTCTTCTTCTTTGGGGAATTTTTGATATGAAAATGTTGCTCATTTATGAGATGCCTTAGAAGAGAAAGAAAACAAAAGGACGATTTTGTCTTCTCTCCTTGACTGGCATGAGGAATCTCCCAAAAGTAATGTGCATTCTATTGCGGGTTCATTAAAGCCTCCTGGCAAAGCCATGTCAGGTTGACTTGAGTCCCTCAAAAGTGAAGACCATCCAACCCCTGTGACCTTCACTGGAAATAGAGATTTTGCAGCTATAAGCTGAGATCATATTGTCCTGTTAATGCAGTCACCAGTCTGTTTATTAAAGAAGGTGTTTATGACTTGGATTGATAGTCAGGAGACAAGTCTGTAGAAATGATATCAAAATCAGAGGAAAGCAGCTACAGACTTAGGAATGTCGATGGTCATTGATAATGGCTAGAAGATAGGAGAAACAAGGAAGATTCTTCCCAATAGCTTTTCCAAGGCTCTGAAAGAATTTTCCTTTTTATTTATTAACATTCATAACTGTAAAATTTCTTTTAAGCAAAAAAAATATATATGCATATATACAAGGCAAGCACTCTACCACTAGGCCATATTCCCAGCCCTATATATGCATATATGTAAATACAAAATGTATCATAGAGATACCTTCTAACGCAAACACAGGGGTAATTTTTTTTTTTAATGTGACAGACTTGAGACTTATTCTCCTGGGAAATCTCAACAAAGCTCACTTTTTCTTCCACTTTTTTATCTATCTCCTTCATTGCCTGAACTTTCTGTTACTCTATAGTTTCCCACAGTCTGAGGCCCATGCACAGAATCATGGATCCTTTGCATTTGTCATTTTCAAGTGCATCTGAAAACAGGCAAATTACATTTATTTTATATTTGACTAAGGATCTCTCCAAATTTCTTGTTTATCTTCTTAACCAGAAAGAGGAAAGTTAAAAATTTATCTTTGAAATGTAAATTGGTCAGAAAAAGCAATTATTCCTTATTGACAGTCTAGCATATATAGTTCAATAAATAGTTCAAACTGTCTGAAAATATGAAGAAAAATTAAATTTGATTCTTTTACTTTGCAAATGTGAGCGAGTCAGTTTAAATAACAGGTTTTGTTACTATAGTTACAATATAGGAAGGTAAGGCCTTGTTTCAAGATACAAGAAGCATTTCAAAATGATTTAAAATTTATTGAGTAGGGCTGGGGATATAGCCTAGTGGCAAGAGTGCCTGCCTCGGATACACGAGGCCCTAGGTTCGATTCCCCAGCACCACATATACAGAAAACGGCCAGAAGCGGCGCTGTGGCTCAAGTGGCAGAGTGCTAGCCTTGAGCGGGCAGAAGCCAGGGACAGTGCTCAGGCCCTGAGTCCAAGGCCCAGGACTGGCCAAAAAAAAAAAAAAAAAAAATTTATTGAGTAAAATACAAGTTTTATATTATCTTTTTTAGGTTTATATAATATATATTTTCTCAAGCACTTGAAATGATCAGTTTATAAGATTCTTATGTTAATTGAAATGAGTTAGTTTATTTTAATCTTAAAAAATAAATCTCCGTTGTGTCTTTACCATATAGAATAATATTCTTTTGAAGTAAGACTATATTTTATAATTTGGGTGATTTAAAATTCAAGAAAAGTTAATTTTATAAAAATATAGATATAAGTGAGGAAACTAGCTATCTGATATTGCAATAATAGATGTACTTTATTAATGACTTAAGTAGTAATTAATAAATAGTAAGTGATATCAATTTGAAACATATCATTTGACATTTTTGTCATATAAGAACATTTTCATCACTTCAGAAGTAATCCTGTTTCCAGTAGTAATCTATTCCTCTTAACACTTCACCACAGTATGGTTATCTAAAATTGATAAAAGTGGAATCATATGATATGTACTATGGTTTTTTCTGTGTTTTATTGCTCCATACAATTATTTTGAGATTATATGAGTGTGCTTATGGTTTATTTCTTTCTGTCGTCAAAGACTATACCATTATCTGAATTTAATACATCAACTTTAATGGAAATGAGGTCAAGTCTCGCACAAACCTTTAGTTACTCTTCCTATAGATGGGTAACTGAAGATCCGATCGACTAGGAATACCTCCCTTAATCCCAGACCTTCTCTTGTGACCAGCAAACATTATAAAATATCACAGATTATCCATATCATACGCAGATTCAGCATCAGTGGATATGAGTAAGTTTTTCTCAACATCCTCTTAAATAAGCCTTGCCCAGCCTAAGTCCTAAATAATAATTTTCTGAGAACTACACTGGAAAGGATTCTATTTTTGATACTTGATGGAAAAGACCTAACTAAATGCTGTTAACAACTGGAATATCATTCAAAACCCATAGGTTTCACCCTTACATTCATATTTCTGTACTAAAACCTACAGCATACATAGATTACTGTCCTTTCACACACACACACACACACACACACACACACACACACACAATATACACAGAAAACCTCCCTCTTTGTAAGCAAGTTTTGGATGAACCAAAGAATTTGCATTTAAGTAGTTGACTGGATGTTGTTAAAGAACAATATTTACATAATTTTATAAATGCTTGTTATTGAGACATTAACTTTTTAAAAAGAATTGTATATATATATATATACTACAGCATGTGATATTCATATAAACTGATAGAGAAATATTTGTATCATATTTACAACCTAACTCATGAGCCTCTAAAAATTTGAAACTTGCTAAAACTTTCCAAAATGACCAGGTAATAGCTGACGCCACTGAGGCAGATGGATAGAAATTTGTATTCTAAGACTTATACTCCCCAGTATAAATTGTTTTTCATTACTTGAAGTTTATATGTTTGTGTATTATTTTTATATTTTAAAGATAAAATTGAAAAGTTTTGCCTATGAAAATTGAATTATTTACCTAGCCTTTCTTGGTTTTATGTGTGTTTCTCAGAGATTCTTGCCTCTGTTCCTGAAGCTAGTTTCTTATCCTGATGTTCCTACTTATGTGGAGTCACTCTTTCTAGCCCTCATATCATATTTCTTGCTCCAGGAAGATTTTTGTCCTTTAGTTTTGCTTAAATGGCTCCATATTAAAGTATTATATCCTTATTTAAGTTGTCTGTCATCATCACCAAAATTCATTCAAGTAAACCACATTGCCATATCCAGAAATTCTTACTCTTAGAGTTCAGATTTTTAACATATTACTTATATTCAACAAAATATATCGAGGCTTTAAAGGAATTGTAAAAGAAAATGTAGACAAAAACTGGGAGCTGTAATTAGGAAGAGAAAAATAAGGAAAAGCACAAAGTTTAAATTCATTATTTGGGGTAGAACTTAATTTTGTTCCTAATTGCTGATACAGGGCTTTAGCTGTTCTCAAAATGATCGTCATGAGTAATATTGTGAACAGGATTTCAAAGGAATACAATAAAGTGATTCAAATAGCATGTAGGTTAGTTGGAAATATTCTAATGATGTGGAATAATTCACTGTGACCACCTTTGACTTAAAAATGTTCCAGCAGTTCAATATGTAAAAGGGAACATCTGGCTTGTAAAAATCTAAGATTCCCTTTAGAAGCAACCCAGACTCTCCTAGAAAGAAGTGTACAGTGTGAGAGAATGGGACATAGCCTTTGGTGTACAACTTTAATGTCTTCAACTATAATTTATGTCACTTCACTGAAGCCATTAGTCCATAATCAAAAATTCTTCCTTTTTGTTTTACAGGAAGATTGAAATTGAAATTAATACCTTAATGTAGAAGCATGATGAACTGTCTGTCAGTGAGGTCTCTGCTAGTACTTTTACAAAGTTCAATATCTAGTTCTTCTTGGGCATTATGACTCATCTTCACTGAAATCATTTGTGGCATAACAGAAAGAAAAAAGATGGTGTACTTTTAGGAGTGTATGAAATTTCTTAGTTTCAGCTTTACAGTCTAAGACAATTTTATGTTCACATTTATGTCATTTATTACCTAATAATAAGACTGAAAAATGAAAAAGAATGGATGGAACAAGAAACGATATTATTACTATAAGTTCATTATGAAATGTGGATACAGACACTGTGATATTGTAGTATACACTGTCTTTAGTAATATTCAAGGCAATATTGAGTAACTTATTACCATTTTCTTTAACAGGGTATGGATTATAGTTGTTCATCAATTTAAAACTAAAAGTAATCATTTTATTTACGTTATCTAGCTATGTTAAATAAATTTCATCCTGAAATGCTTGCTTTCAAGTTATTGTATCTCAAGTCTTTGGAAAAAAATAAATGGGAAAAGTAATGACACCACATGATTATCCCTGCGACTGGGTGGGTCTAACTTTAAGTTATTGTTTCTTTGTTCCAATAAAATTATTTCATAGTGAGGAATATCAAGATGTTTGTTTTGTTTTTCAAATTTTTATTATCAAACTGATGTACAGAGAGGTTACAGTTTCATACATAAGGCACAGGATACATTTCTTGTACTGTTTGTTACCTTGTCCCTCATTCCTCCTCCCCCGCTCCCCCTTACCCTTTCCCCCCCTGAGGTGTTCAGTTCACTTACACCAAACAGTTTTGCAAGTATTGCTTTTGTAGTTGTTTGTCTTTTTTTTACCCTGTGTCTCTCAATTTTGGTATTCCCTTTCCATTTCCTTGTTCCAATACCAGTATACACGGTTTCCAATATACTCAGATAAGATTACAGAGATAGTGTAGGTACAACCACTGGAAGGTGATACAAGAACATCATCAATAGTAGAAGCTACAGATACACATGGGACGTTGAAAGTAGTTACAACTGTGATATAACAATTATCTCCATAACATGGAGTTCTCAAGATGTTTTTTAACTGGAAAGAAATGCAGGAAATTTTAGATTCTTGTTTGATTATTGATAAAATTTAAAAAGATGTTACCAATTTTATTAATAAATAGAAATCTAAATTAGCTATGTCATATGTGATATACCACTATGGGTATTTATAAACACACAAAATTTTAAAAGAATAAGAATTTTAAACGATTGCATAGAATTTTAAGTCTGTGGCTTGAAATGTTATTTGTGCTTTGTTCTTTTTAATTCTTTCTCCACGCAATTTCTTAAGCTTACAACTGGGAGCAGGTGACTCACACCTGTAATCTTAGCTATTCTCAAGGCGGAGATCTGAGGATTGCAGTTCAGCTAGCCAGGGCAAGAAAGTCCCTGAGACTCTTATCTCCTATTAACCACTAGGAAACCAGAAGTGGTGCTGTGGTTCAAAGTGGTAGAGTGCTCGTCTTGGGCAAAAAAAGCTCAGGGATAGCACCCTGAGTTCAAGCCCCACAACTGACAGAAAAGATGCCAAGAAAGTGCCTATTTAACCCACCCACCAAGTAGAACTACTCTTCAAGTCTTCATTAATCTCCCTGGGCACTTGGAGACATTCTAGGGGAAATACATTTCCAGGTGAAGTTTGACTTCTATTCATTCTTCTATCAAGATCACAAGCTTAGTTTTTCAAAGACTAGTTAATGTTTGTCTTTTGCCAGAGTTTCCAAAATGATCACATGAGTAAGGCACAATGCAGCCCTTGAAGCTCCAGCAATTCATTCTTGCCATAAGCCTACTCACTTGGCGACGGTCACAACCAGCATTTTACTGAATTTCTTTATGGATTTATTTGGAACGGCAAAGAGAGTTACTTAGCTCAGAACTTTCTAGGCTTCCAGTGCTCAAGACCGGTTATCTCTGCTCGTTTGTTATCTAGAGAGGGTAAAATCGCAGGTGGTATCACTGCCAAGAGTACCTTTCAGACAATACACATGATGAGATTGGCAGGTTAAGAGTGAGGAGGGCAAATTTTGCTTTTGTACAACTACTCTAACTTAAACCAACTCACTCTGAAAAAAAAAAGATTATTTTCCAACAGCTGTACTGCCAATGGCCTAATTACCTTTCACTAAGCCTTACCTGTTAAGCATACCACTAGCTACACCTTACCATACCAAGGACCAAAATTTCAACACACAAATCTTTGGGAATTAAAATTACATCCAAAGTAGAGCAGGCATCAAATTAAGCAGTAGTTAAAATGTTAAGTATGGCCATTAGAAATGAATTTACAAATTTATTGAAGAAATATTTTCTAATAGAATGTTTAAGATTGTGAAACTGATGATGAAATAATACTATTGAAATAGAAGATGCTTCTAAATACATTTTGTTGATAAAAATGAAACTACCACCAACTAGCATTTTAGGAATATTATGTTGGTGATGCTGAATTTGAAACTTACATTTTCTAACTGACTCTTTACTGCCTCAATTGTGTAAGATACACTATCTCACGATGATTGACAGTACAAATTTCCATACCTTACTATTAGAAATTTTCTTCTTACTGAGAGAAGCATAGCCTAGTCCTTACATCTAATTCTGCCATAGTTAAGGGAAGAGCGATCTAACAGCAGCACATTTCCTATTGTAAGTATTATTCAGGATAGCACACCATGCTCCAAATTGAACTTCACCCTTTCAGTAATGGCTCATCTGAAATGAGACCAGGTTTATGCATGTCTTGTTACTGGCTTATCAAAAAAGTGCCTCCACAGGAAAAAATGAGAGCTTAAAGATTCTAAACATTATTGTCTGATCAACTCACACACCAAATATTGAAAGGGAACATTTACAGAGATTCACACAATTTTTAAGTAAGGAAAGGAAAGAGTGTAACACATACACATTTTATTTGGCAATTGTTTTTAGGTCTTTCCCAAGTGATTAGAGGTTAGGCATTTATTTCTCTTTGCAGAAATGCATCTTGATTTCCTAAAGACAGGGAATGTGTTCATTGCAATCTTTGCTAATTGTTTGACTATTCCTTCATTTTAATCTTAGATAAGCAATAGTATGCATTCACATGTAATATATTTGGAAAACAAATGATAAATTCACAAGTTCAATATTAAAAGATATTAGTGTACAATACATTATTTCAGTAATCAAAAGTTATATTTTGACGAAAATAAACATTTGTCTTTTTTATTTCCAGGAACTCTGGAAAATATATGATTCATATTCATTGTTGACAACATGGTGAATTGTATCACAGACAAAGCTGATTGGTGATTTGATAAATGGATGCCACTGAAAGAATGGGTATTAGTAAAATTTGACTGAGAAAATTCTGTCTACGGAAATGCCCATTTATCTACCTAATTCCAAGCTACAACTAGAAGAAGGGTAGGCTCATCTGGATCCATTCTCTAGTCTTAAGCATGTCAGTATCACGAAACGCTCAATAAACAAAGGCCCCTAGAATGGCAACTCATGCAATCATATTTCTGTTTCTATGTGCATTTCATATACCGCTAGTGTCTTTTAGAATTGTTTTAAATAGTTTTCCTCATTGGGTAACTATAAAATTAACATAAAACTGCATCTAATGTGGACAACACATGGGGTGTATCCAAAAATAAACCTTGAAGGGAAATTGCTTACCTTTCCAGTAACATGCGATCTATGAGCATCAAAACCTTAATTTGAATAGATATTACCTGTATATCTATCTATCTATCTACCTACCTACCTATCTGTCTATCTATCTACATAGCTATCTGTTTTTCTATGTGTTTGTCATCTCTCTCTAATATATGTATATAATATCTTCTCTGTACACTGTAACACATATATTGAAACAGATATTTGAATTTAAAATCAAAGTATATGAGCTTTCAATATACATGGTTTGAATCTCTTCTTTTTCCTATACTATGTGAAGAGTTTAAGAACTAACCAGTTTATTTCTATCTGCAACAAAATGAAAATATTTCAACCTTACTCCACAAAATTTCTCAGATTTATTTTACTCTATATCATTGATATTAACTGAATTTCTATTGAGACGTTATGTGTACTGAAATGACTAGGCAAAAATGTTTATGGCCATAACACACCAAATATGCACTAACACTTTAGAAATGGTCAAGAAAGGTAAAATAAAGCTGAAGAATAGAGATCATTTTTACAGAGTGAATCACATCAAAATTACATGAGTGATATATCATAAAAGTATTATATTGACATATATAAAATAATATATTTACTTATCACTATGTAATTGTAACTATCCCCTATAGTCTCACATTTTCTATATTTTTGTGCATTTTACTCACCAATTTAGAAATACCTTTTCACTTGTCAAGTGAAACCTCAATTTTCATTAAAGAGAAACGTGAATAAGTATTTTAAAACATTGTTTACACAGAAGCTCACAAAATATTGTGCTCAATAGCACTCAAATGCACATTTACTCCTACTTTTCATACAGGGCCATAATATATTTTCTAATAATGTATTAAAATTAATTGAAGATTAAATAATAGTTTGGGTCCATGCAAGTCCTTTAATTGCTGATATTTCTGATATTGAAATAGGAATAATAGTTACAAAAAAACAGCATTAAATACCAAAGAATTCACAAAATTAAGTAACTATACCATTGAAAGGGTTACATAGTACAGAGAATACTTAATAGGTATTCTTCATGAATATAGAATGAAATAGTCTACACACTATTCAGCAAAAGTACACTATTTCTTCTCTCTTTAAAAGCAATTGGCAGTACTAAAAATAATGTTATAGTTTATGCCAACATTTATTGCATTCTTAGCAAAGCAACCCTAATGCCTTTAGTTCCAGAAGAAATAAATTTGGCCCAATGTTAAGGAAGCAAAGAAGTAAAGCAGGATTTACTTTACAAAATGATCCATCAGAGGCGTGGCATGTGGATCTTAGCAGTACAAAAAAGGACTCGGTCTATCTTTAGTTTCTAGCCTACATTTAAGGACTAAGCTATGAGCCACAGAAACAACGTGAATTTCATCAGCATTCCACACCAACTCTGAACATGCTAGGGCTCTTGCTGTCCTGCGAATTACAGCCCAGCGCTATGGAAGCCGCATGCTAATGATGCTCATGGGACGGGGATGGTCCTCGAGGGGGGAGCATGTCCTGCCGAGGCTCGGACTGTGATGAAACGCGGAGAGGAAAACTGAAACAATAAATCCTGGAAAGCATAGAAACATCCAGAGCCTTGACTACAGTGCCTGGGAAGCAAGTCACAGGAGAAATCAAAATAAGCAGATCAAAAACAGACACCTGGTGGCTTTCAATCAGATGCCAAGAGTAAAACCACTGCAGGAGTGATAAATCTGCGAACATCTCCTGATACTCAGGGTTTCGGCCCTGGGGTCAATAGTAATGCTGACTGTGCTGGAAGTCATGGAGCATGCTTTCAGTGTTGTGGTGGATTAGAAGATGAATTTATTTTTTACTTACATCAAGTATTTATCAAAAATCAACTGAAAACTGATTAAATGCAAAAATATCCCCTAATTTCTTAATATGTCAAATAAGATTATTAAAACCGTATCCATTCTGTTTTCTATGAAATAAAACAAAAACTAATGTTTAATGTTACACAAAGAAGCAAAAATTATTGGAGGTGAAAGTACCAGAAGGTGGTGTCAGGCTAACCAGGAGCATGAATGAGGATGAATGTGGTCAAAGTAGGATGTTTACTTTAGGAAACTACAACAAGAAATCCTGTTGAAGTTGTTTGGAGCAATGGAAAGAGGGATAAGGGAGAGTGATCAATACATCGTATGCATATGTGGAGACGTCACAATTACACAGCCCCATTGTATAACTAAGGTGTGCTACTAACGAATTTCATCTGAAATCACATAGACTGAAAAGTATCCAAGGCCTGGAAATATAGTTCAGTGGAAAAGTGCTTTCCTAACATACAGAAGGCTCTGTGTTCAGTCTACAGGGAAAGAGAGAGAGAGGGAGAGAGAGAGACAGACAGACAGACAGACGGAGACAGAGACAGAGAGACAGAGACAGGCAGACAGACAGAAAGACAGAGATAATAGTGAGAATGTATAACACTTTCTTCAAGCAGTGGGTACAAGTTGTAAGTCCCTAATGGAGCTCATTCTCTTCATTATCTACTGTATATACATTTTCTGTTTAGCAGAAGGAATATATGAGTGATCTATCCTCAATGTAAAGTAAAAAAAAAAAAGATTTTCCTCCAGAACTTCAAAGACAGAACTTTCAAAGACAGCATGTTTTATATCCTATTTGATTTATTAATATAACTTAATTTTACCATAGTGTGAATATCCTTTATTGTTAAGGTAAAAATTAGTGTCAATTATATTATGTAGCCCAGGAGATAAGAAAAAGCCGTGGCTTGTCAAATATTGAGTAGCCATTTTGTTTAAAAACTGTGTTAATCCTCATGACAGACAACAAAGATTATAGTAAAAATTGAATGATAATATTTACGTATCAATTATGCTGCAGTCTATATATATGGAAAAAGTTGTGCAGGTCATATCTGTAAATAAGTAGTGAGATTCTGCAAAGCATATGAGGCATAATTTCATTATTCTATTAGCAAAAGTATAATCCTGATATTCAGTAAGTTGTTCAGGGAATATGTCCCTCAAATCAGAGTAATATATGAAATTCTTGTCATAATCTACATCCTTTGAAAACTTGGAAGACGCAGGCCCAATGACAGCATTCTAATTACATTCAAATTTAGCCAGAAATCTCTGTGGTTTACCATTCATTTTACTGTCTGAAATCAGAGCTGCAAAAATCAGTGTTCCTGTTGGTTATCTAACTTCTTTTTAGGCATGGTTGGATATTATTTTTAAAAACTGACATAATTTTTCCAACTAAACTGTCATCTATTCTTGAATGCAAAAGTATAATTTTAATGATTAGAAGTCTGAAAAATGTCATTTTTCCAATTTCAAATGGTAATTGGGCTCAGTAAACTGTCATTGTATTGTTACAAATGCAGGCATCTGGAAATATAAGTGTAATATATCAGTTTTACATCTTCTATTTGAGAAGTTCCACATTCCAACCTGTACTTATATTCTTTTGCTAGTGCACATTTTATTGTTACTACTGTTATTGTTTACAGTACTGAAATCTGAACTCAGAGCCTTTAGTTTATTACACTAGTACTCAACCATTTGATCTATTGACCAGGAATCATGCCTACTGAATCCTTGTTTATTGACAACCTCTTGTTTTTTCTCAAGAGCTTCAATCTGATGCTCCTACCTCAGGCCTCTCGTGTAAATAAGATCACAGAAGTGAACTATCAAGCCTAGCTTGCTTGCTCAAATAAGATCTTGATAATATTTTTTTTCAGAATTGGCCTTGAACTTTGATTTTCTGGATTTTTGCCTCCTAAGCAGCTGGAATTACAGGCATGAGACACCGTGCCCATCCCTCTCTTGAATGTAAATTCAGGGATAAGCTGAAGGCTGAGAACAAAAACATCTCTAGCAAACTAATGGAAATTCCTCCTCTAGCTTAGTTTTCTTTGAAAATCACTTTCTATAGTATTAAATTAGCAATCTAGAAAACAGTTGTTAGGATGTTTTAGAGAAACTTTGTATTTTACAAATATGCATCAATTAAAATGCTTTAGCCAAAGCTATTTTTAATTATCTCTAATAGCTGTACAAGTGGATTTCAATTCAACATGTCAATTTATTAGTACATTGCAACTTGTTCAATGTCATCCCTACCACAATTAAGCACACATGTGCACAGACACATAAACACACAAACATGCACACCAATACACACATATATTCATACAAATATAATCATGTATACATGTATATATACATATATATGTGTGTATATATATGTATGTAAAACTTCATACTCTATACTACAGAACCAAATTATGTATATTTACTGTTAAGGAAATTAAGGTATAGAAAAAAGCATTTTCCCAATTCAAAATGATATTTAAAATGAAAAAAGAAGTACTATTTCGGGATACACTATCCATAGCATCAGAACCACCATGTAATTTTACATACAGTTTTGTATATATTTATTTATTTTATTTAACTAAACTAACTGACCCTCTTGCTCAGTTGTTTTCACTCCCAGCTTGTGTTCTGTTTGAGCCACACTTTACTTCTGACTTTTTGCTGCTTAATTAGAGATAAAGCGTCTCTTGGACTTGTTTGTCCAGACTGGTTTCAAACCTGGATGCCCAGGTCTCAGCCTCCTGTATAGCTGGGATTATAGGCGTGAGCCATGGGGAAATTGCTGACCTTCTGCCAGGGGTGACTTCAAACTATGATCTCTTGTCTTTGCCTCCCTGTGATAATGCTTTGTAGGCTGATGCTTTATTGTTTTCATATTAGTGAAAATGTACTCACTTACATTAACTACATTTACTCTAGTTTATTTCACTTTGAAGTCAGATTAACTGTTTCTGGTTTGTTTTCTAAAGTTGTTCTTAAGGATTGTTTAAGAGAACTTCCTTCTTCTCTGATACCAAAGCAGCTCTATGAAGTTGTGTTAGATGCAATGATAAAAAAAAAAGTCCTTTGAAACTGTCAGCACATAGTAGTGAGAATGACCGAAGTGATCCTAAATACACTGTTGACCTGTTGAATTGTCTGACAGATGTGGAGAATGTAAGCACAATTGCCATACATTTCCTGAGAGCCAGTAAATGAAATATATGCTTAATTCCAGAGCTACAAACTTTGCCATTTGTGACACTAAGGAGTTTAAGTTCTGCCTTTATCACATAAAAATTATTTCCTTCAAATAGTTGTAACAAGGGGAATTTAATCTAGTATGTCCATATATGTGTACAATGCACCTTAATCAGTCCCACAACCCATCATTCTTGCTTGATTGCTGAAAGGTTTGCCTGAAAGGAAACCCATCACATGGTTCAGGCAGAAAAGAGTTTATTAGGGGGGAGAGCAATTGATGGCCCACACAAGATGGAGGTATATGGAGAGAAGAAGGAAAAGGAAAAAAAAAAGGAGAAAGAAAGAGAATAACATGGTTTTTAACATTCATCGATGTGTTGAGGATTTTTTTTTTTTCTGAACAGTTACTTATTTATTGTCAGTGTGATATACAGAGGGGTTACAGTTTCTTAGAAAAGGCAGTGGGTACATTTCTTGTACAATTTGTTGCCTCCCAGGGTGGAAGATTTTAAGAGTATAATCTCATATTTGTTCACAAGTGCATAAGCTAACAAGTCATTCTTTTAGATATTGTGTAAAACATATATATACGGTAATGTTGGTGTCTACTAATTGTGCATAGTTAGAAGCACAGTGTAATAATCTGATACATATACAACATATATATGATCTAACCGGAGTAATTAATATTCTCTTCTCCTAAATCACTTTTTACAGGGAACATCAAACTCTTCTAGCTTTTAGAAAACAGGTAATAATGTGTATACTAGCTACTCTCGTTATCTCGTAGAACACTGGCATTCATCCTTCCTATATAACTATATTTCATTGTTTCTTATACAACCAGTTATAGCTACTTAAAAGAGCAGTGTTTTTCCCTATGGTGAAGATCTCTTTTATATATTTCAAGGCTTGAAAATTTATTACAATATCATGGGAATATATCACAATTTATGCCAAAATAATTAATGCAAACCAGAATGCAAGTAAAAGTTATTTGTCATATTAATACTCAACACCAGCTATCAGTTACATGTACTAGTTCCCAGGAGAAGAAAGCATTGACTTGTGTGACTTTTCTTCCATCTGCAGTCATTAAATTCAAGTAATAGACATGAATATGCACCAAAGCACATATCAGAATTAGCAATCAAATTAGTGCCACTTGCATTCATAGCAGATTTTTAAATGCCTTGAATTCTATTAGAGACATAAAGAAGGATAGTTCAGTGCTGGCACAAATGTCCCTTTAGGATATATAAACTTCAAATGCATTTCCTGTGATTAGGCAGACTGAAATTTAACCAGATCTCTACCACGGACCCAAACCATATTGAAATGGGTTAAACCTATAACTCCTCACACTCGTATGTGACTACTGGGAAAAGTGTGAATTATAACACTGGTGGAAATCACTTTTGGAGCAGTGGTTTTCAGGTCAAAGGAAAAGAAAAAGGAGAAATGAATCGCGAGCTTTCACTCTGGAAAACACCATCTGATTATATTTTTGTGAGGCAATGTTTTGAGTATAACTTTTCCTTCACTGATTAAAACTAGTTTCTAAAGATGTAATTGTTTTCAGATATAAATTCTCTTAGAATAAATTAAATAAATAATTAAATAAATTAAATAACCTCCTTCTCCGTATTTCCCAAACTGTGAAGTCGCAAGTGAAAGCAAGATATAGAACCACGCATTTGCAAAAGAAATTTAAAAAATGAGGAGTGTAAACAAGGAACAAAAAGAGGCTTCGTAAATACCTTGAAGCAATTTGAAACTGTAACTTAAAAGCATGAAAAAAGTGAGTTCTTTGGGCAAAAACATAAAAGGTCCTAAATCTTACCTGACTTGCAATTTAAAATTATAATCTCTGATAATTTAATGAACTCTGGAAGAATGAGACCTTTGGATAAGAGACAAAATTGATTTTTTAATTCATAGTAATAGTAATAATCAGTGTATCACCAGGTTCTGTGCTGGTTTCATGAAACCCAAATTTTCTGGAAAACAAGAAGACTGGATGGTGTCTCCAAAGGTAGGGGTTGGTTGTGGGCCCCTTGCAGTGAATTGAACCAAAACAAACTATGCAGTGATTGCAATTAGTCTTTCTTCCAAGGCTATAAAAAAAAACCCTACTTTTCACTCCAAAGAATTAAAATATGTTGATGTTTCCATCAACTATTCACTATACACCCATTCTCAAATGAGCTGTTTGAGAAAACAGATCAGGAAGTTCTTCTATTCCCAGTCTTTCAGAAATGCAAGAAGTCTTGATGGTGAATTCTCTCAATCTCTCTGAAACATGATCATCACAAAGTCCACAAGCTAAGGCTAAATACATAAGCATAGAGTTGGATCCATTAATCAAGGACAAAGAAATGGATATCAAAAAGAGAGGTGACAAGTGAAATATCCCTAGCTCTTACGGTGTCCATCAAGCACAACCTTACCATATTCTCTCTTCACATATCTCTTTGTGTGAAACTCAGAAGGCCATGAAGCTACTGATGTCCAAACAATTACTATCTAGCATAAATAACCTTTGGACTTCTATACCTTTCTGTAGGTGTCGGGTGGGTATTCAGATGTTATAGGAGAAAGGTTTCAGGTCTTTCTAGAGCTCTTGGTAATTAGTATGACATATTTAAGTTGAAGTATAGTCTCTTCTCCATAAAATTAATAAACATCCTCTTTCAAAGCTTAGCAGTCTGATTGACTTAGAAGCAAAACCTTATGCCTCCTACGTGGCCTAGCATACCAAAGTCTATGTAATATTATCATTAAGACACTGCAAAGAGTGTTAGGACCAATCTTTGCCATGCTTACATGAACAGCTGACAGAAAACAAGCCTTTCAGTTGGGAAAGCAAGTTTTGCTCAACTAAAATAGAATAATCCCAATCATCATGAAAATATAACAGAAACGAGACTTAAGTGCAAGGGTCATGAACTCCTACAGCATTTTGACCCACCGTCTTCAGTTGGTTATTCATACAGAAGCTCCTGTAGGAAGAACACATTATTTCTTGTTAGCATGTTTCTCAGGATAACTAAAAGTGCTTACTCTAGAAAGTTCTGAAAATACTCAGAAACTATTATGACTTACTTAGGCCTTGACAGTGTGATATTCATATTCTGCAAGATTAAAATAACTTTTTCTGTGCTATCTTGCTTTGACTTTTTAAAATATTTTGTAAACTTTAAATAATTGCACAAAGGCGTTGCCTTTCACTAAAGTAGTATATGAATGCAGTACATCTTGACCAATGTCACCCCTTCCAACAGTCTCACCCATCATTCCCAACCACCCTGTCCTCTTATATTAATTTTAGACAATATATTGATTTTTTTGTTCAATTTAACAAAGAAGTTCATATGTGCAATACATCTTGATTTGTATCACAATTTCAACATCTTCAGCCCTATTTGTACCACCCCTTCTCGTATATTTCTCTGTTCTGTAGTATGTACAATTAATTCTTACCTTTGATTAAAAGGCATGTTTGGAATTTGGGTTTAGATTTTTTTTATTTTATTGTAAAGGTGATGTATGGAGGGGGCACAGTTATATAAATAAGGTAATGAGTACGTTTCTTGTCAAACATTTTACTCATTCCCTCATTTTTCTCCCACTTTCCCTCTCCCCAACTTTCTCTCCCAAAGTTGTAAAGTTCATTTCCAACATAGTGTTTTGTGAGTGCTGCTATTGCATTGATTCACCATTTGTCCTTTGTCTTACCATTTTGTTATTCCCCTTCACTTCCCCAAATCAGATACATGTATACACAAGAAACGGTACCAAAATTAAAAAGTAACAACAAGGGATAAGCCAAAGAGGGAAAAAAAGAAAGAAAAAAATAACTTCACACCATACATTAAAAAAAAACCCATCTTGTTCCATATCTTTGAGTTCATTTTGATTAGCATCATTTTACATGGTCATATGTACATAGCTATTGAGCTATTGTAATCCTCTCTTATGACTGTCCCAGACATGTAATAACTATTACAAGTGAGGAAAACTGTAAAGCCTATGTTTCTTTGTGTCTGGATTACTTTACTTAATATAATTTGTTGCAAGTCTTTCCATTTCCATGAGGTAATGTCATTCTTTCTGATGGAAGCATAGAATTCCATTGTGCATATATACTACATTTTCTTGAAAACAAATCTCCAAAGAAACAACAGCTCCATTAATAAGTGTGCTAAAGAATTAAAAAGAGACTCCTCTGGAGAGGAAATAAGAATAGCCAATAGACACATGAGAAATGAAAATCAAAACTACATTGAGATTCCACCATACCCCAGTTATAAAGGCCATTATCAAGAAAACCAGTAATAAGATTCTGGCAGGGATGTGGCCAAAAGGGAACACTACTACACAGTTGGTAGGAATGTAAACTTGTTCATCCACTCTGGAAAGCAGTATGGAGGTTCCTCAAAAAATTAAACATAAACCTCTCTTACGACCCAGCAATCCCATTGCTGAGCATTTATCCAAATGACCACAACGCTTAAACCAAAGCTACCAACACAACTATGTTCATTGCAGAATTATTTAGCATAGCTAAGATATGGAACCAACCCAGATGCCCCTCAATAGATGAGTGGATTTAGAATTTCTTTTCAAAAGCATTGTTTTGAATTCTTTAACAAGTTCCATTGGATCTAAATAGAAGACAAAAATAGATAAATGTCTTAATTCTTTTCTTTGGCATTTTAGGCAAAAGAACTGCTTTTTCTTCTCACAAAATTATGTTTATTGCATTATTAAAGCTTATCAATATTTCTTAAGTTCAAAATATTTCAGCTTTCAGACAATTATGATGTCGCAGTAAATCAATGAGGACAAGACTGCAAATTTGTCAAGTGCACTTTGTCAATTTTCAAATCCTGACTGATGTAAAAAAACATATTGCCTGCATGTGATAAAGGGAGTTGTAAAATTTTAGTCTGTTAGATAGTTGTAAGTGTACTTAATATGCTGCTCTTTTTACCCATTCTGATTATAACTCATATTGCTTTATTCCTAATAGGTCACATGTTAATTAAGCATAACTCAATTTTTCTTTGGCCAGTCCTGGGACAAACTCAGTGCTTGAGCACTGTCCCTGGCTTATTTTTGCTCAAGGCTAGCACTCTACCACTTGAGCCAGAATGCTACTTCTGTTTTTTTCTATATATGTGGTGCTGAGGAATTGAACCCAGGGCTTCATGTATATGAGGCAAGCACTCTACCACTAGGCCATATTCCCAGCCCCATAACACAAATTTTCTATTTAATATTTTGATCTTATTTATATTATCTTTAAGTAGTTGTACAAATGGGTTACAAATCAATGGGTTTACTTTCTAAAATATAGTAAACATATTATATAATTCACATCAGCCTTAAGGACTGTCAACCTGTATGGTTTTTATGAAAATAACTACTTGTCTGTCTTTTATATAATCATTCTAAAGTACAAAACTAATGAATTTCTAGTGTAAATGTGATGCAAACTTTAAAAATACAGAATTTGTATACACAGTATGACAGTTTCTATCATTGACACATTGAATTTATGGTAGTTCTCCCAAAACAGCACTTAAATCACAGCTAAATGATGTCAGCCCATTAAAACCATAAAAACAGTGAAAACCATAAAGATAGTAAGAACCACTTACTTTGGACCACATTAATTTCAAATTGGGCAAATAAGATACATATGGTAACCTGCTATTTAGACTGAAGAACATATAACTGGCTATGACAGTTTAAAGACAGAAATTCTAATAACAAACAAAAAACAGCCAATGTCACCAATTCTCAAACATTCAGGAGTTAGAGGTTTCTGGTATTGATGAAGACCAGAAGGCTTGTTGAAATACAGGAAGATTAGACAACAAACACATATAGTTTCCACAATACTATTCAAGCAAGCTGGTATAAACTGGGTGCTAGTAACCCACACACATCTAATCGTAGCTACTAAGGAGACTGTAATCTGAGGCTAGGGAATCAGAAGTAGCCTGTGCAGGAAAGTCTTTGAGACCTGGTCTTCACTTGGCCTGCAGAAACGCAGAACATCTTGAACATCTGTGGGTTGTTGCTTACCTCTGTGGCGTCCTAATATCAATACCGTATGGGATGAATGTGTCCCCATTCCACAGAGTAGCTGATTCCAAAACTGAAGAAGACATTCTTTCTTCTGATAAGAACTAGATGTTTTGTTTGTTTTATGTTAGAGATGGATAGTTGAGAAGGTTGAAAGGGGTAACATTCATCAAGATATATGTATTGATGAACTGCTTTGGTAATTGGCAACTCCTTTGTTTTAAGATCATAAAGAAATAATAAGAGCAATGTTAATAATTAAAAATACATTTTTGGAAATGAAGAAATACCTTATTAGAAATGTTTAGCTAGGGGAGCTGGGGATATGGCCTAGTGGTAGAGATGTTGCCTCACATACATGAAGTCCTGGGTTGATTCTTCAGCACCACACACACACACACACACACACACACACACACACACACACACACACACACATAAATATACATATATATAATTTTTAAAAACCCAACAAAATACAGAAGTGGCGCTGTGGCTCAAGAGGTAGAGTGCTAGCCTTGAGCAAAAAGAAGACAGGGACAGTGCTCAGGCCCTGAGTCCAAGCCCCAGAACTGGCAAAAAAAATAAAGAAAGAAATGTTTAGCTAATGATTATTATATACAGTTATACAGTTGAGAAATTCTTTCTAAAGTTTAAAAAAAACTTAAAAGGGGCATGAAAATAAAATAGTAAATAACAAGCAGTATTGATTGCAACAAATGAATAAGTAAAACAATATGGAAAGAAGTATACAAAAGTATAAATGATGCCAGAATTAACAAATATAAATGTAAAGATGAAGACAAAATATAAAAAGTAACAAAACTAATTACAATGGGAACTCATGGGCTGGGGATATGGCCTAGTGGCAAGAGTGATTGCCTTGTATACATGAAACCCTGGGTTCGATTCCTTAGCACCACATATATAGAAAAGGCCAGAAGTGGTGCTGTGGTTCAAGTGGCAGAGTACTACCCATGAGCACAGTAACTTCCAGGACAGGGCCTAGGCCCAGAGTTCAAGTCCCAGGACTTGTAATATAATTAGGAGGTGCCTGCTACATGTTCCTGGGTGAATGGAAGTGCTTCCAGGAATGCAGAAAATCTGGAACCCTACAAGTCTATGAGGTACCTGTGCAGTGTTCAAAACCAGTGGTGAACTTTACTTTGGAGAATGGAGTAAAATCTAAAGAGACTAATTCTTATGTTCCAAATGTGTTTTTCTTTTTTTTTTGTTTTTAAAAAGATGAATTGTCAAGGGCATTGTCATCCTGGGTGACAAGGGCGTAAACATTTCACATTTCAGAAGAGTTTAGATCCCAACTTCTTACTACAGAAGGAGAGCTATAAAGACACTACTTCTACTGAAGATTTCATCAAAATTTTGCCAGGGCAGTTAAAGTCCAAAGAGAAGAATGAACTGGGAAGCCAATCTCAGAGAAAATAAAAACAAAGACCTAATCAAAAACATAACAAATTCCCACAAAGGGGGAGCTTGACATTTGCATAGCAGGATTGCAGAAATGCAAATGAGCATTTAGTTGCAAGTTATGCTTTCCATTTGCAGTGCTTATTGTAATTATCCAGCCTTTGTTGCATGCAGTCATGCATTTGCGGGGCCGAAGGCTGTGTGTTTGGCACACTTGTCTTTTCTGTTAATTTGTTTACAGAAGATACACATCCAAGTGGAATATACCATGAGATCATGGATTTCAATTCGGATACTGGATAATGCTTTATAAATGTCCTGATTTGGAATACTTCGCATATGAAAGGGTTGTGAATAATTGTATTTGGAGAGAATGAAGACTGAGTCTTGGTAGATGAATTACGTTGATTATTTTGATTCATTATATCTATATTTTTAACATAAATATTTGCAGTTGAGTTTCCTCAAAGGGGATCTCCTGAGCCCCCACCCCGAAATTTGCTTTGAATTTGCGTTCCTTTATTCAGGTTAAGCCTGCTTCTCCATTAAGAAATGGATGGTTTAATTTTTTTTTTTTTTTGGCCAGTCCTGGGCCTTGGACTCAGGGCCTGAGCAATGTCCCTGGCTTCTTCCCGCTCAAGGCTAGCACTCTGCCACTTGAGCCACAGCGCCGCTTCTGGCCGTTTTCTGTATATGTGGTGCTGGGGAATCGAACCTAGGGCCTCGTGTATCCGAGGCAGGCACTCTTGCCACTAGGCTATATCCCCAGCCCGGTTTAATTGTTTTTGGTACTGGGAATTGAACCCAGGACGTTGCACTTGCTAGGCAAGTGCTTTGCCACTGAGCTACAACCCAGCCCCTATTTTTTTTTTTTTACAGTCTGAGTATTTTTTTCTAGGTTTATTGTGTAGCTTGAAGAATGTCAGATGCTCCGAAATTGTTTTGGTAATATTTGTGCTTTAATACACAATGACAAATCTGTCATGAACTTTCCCTCTCTCTCTTTCTCTCTGTCTGTCTGTCTCTCTTTTATTCAGAGCAGCTGGTGTAAAGAAATGGTTTATTTTCTAAGCCAGAGCATTATTATTCTTTCATATTCCCTCTAAATTCTTTATCATGATTCTTTTCCAGGCTTATCTCTCCCTTGCATTACATCATTCCTAGCTAGCCAGAACCTCAGAACCTCTCTTTATCATAATGTCTGTCAATCTTTTCATTTGAACTCAAATATACATTACATGTATTTGCATCTTATAAGTTACTGTAGATAGCAGTTTTATCTACGTGTCACTATTACTTGACACACTGTCATTTTCTCCTGTTTCTTTAAGCAGTATAAACATATTTTACCAAACCTCAAGCTAGTGCCTTATTTTAGATTTTTGTTACAGTAGCAATTTAATACAATAAAAATATTGTCAACTTCAGAAAATAATATGACAATAGCAAACACACATTTTAAGCATTGAATTTCTCTTACTTATTTCACCTACAGAAACTTTTATACATAACATTCAGGAAAAGCAGTTGAAGAACTGCATTGCAAATAATTTTTATCGGAAAATAATGAAACAATGTCATCAAATATCTGATCATTCAGTGAATTATCCTAGAATCTCAGTGGAAAATAAAATTACCTTAATTGAGAGGTCTTCAATAAAAATGGCGGCATTTTAAAACATGTTCAGTGAAATAGAGGTAGTTAGAAAATTAAATTCATAATATGCTACAATAAAAAAAATGTAAATCCATATTGTAGGCTCTTTGTGTGGATGGATCTGTACTTAGTAATTTTATCTAACTTGCCTTTGCATGTTCAGTTACTTGGATGTTATTTCTTGCCCTCTCCCATCTCATGGGCAAAACTTTGCCAGAACTCTTCCTTATAGGAAAATGTTTTATATTCTGATTTATATTAGTAATGACCACTGAAATTGTTTAATCAGTGAGAAACGAATGCACAGGTCATGTCTCTTTCAAGTTGAAATTGTAAGGTTAGTTTCTCTTTGTACACCAGTAACTGGAGGTTCTACTTCCACTGGAGGCTCAGTGTTCACTTGATGGAGAGTAGTGCAATAATTCACCTATGATTAATTTGCAGCAGGAGAAATACACTTTTGAGTTATAAGCCACTTACATTGCCCATTTGTTATCACTGCATAACTTGGCCTTAGCTGACTGGTATGATTCATGAGAATGATGAAGAGGAAATTCAAAATAATGGTGATCTCATTACAGGGGAAATGAGAGCTGATGACAGGGAAGTTCACGGGGTGTTCCTGCCTCGGCGGCACCGTGTGAATAATTTAAACAGAATTGGGAGCAAATATTTCACAGTGGTATAATTTTGCAAGGACATTTAGTATGTATTTGAGTATTTACTATTTTGTATGCTATATTTCTGAATATCTTGATTCTTTCATCTATAATGAAGTCTTAATATAAAGTGAAAAAAAAGCAATCTATGAAATTGAATTAGAAACATTTCTAGAAGTATGTTTACCATTAATTATTTTGGGGAGTGTTAAGTAATACTGACAAGAAACTGATTTATTTGATTGGTTTTACTATCTTTGTTCATCAAAAAATTAGATTATTAAATTATACCAATATCTTCATTGCCTTGTATATCTAAAAAATCAGAAGAAAACCTCGTACTTGACATATGCAAGGTCTTTCCAAATCAGAATGAGATGAAAATAACTCACAGCACTTATTTCAAATTGAAAAATACAAAATATGGGAAATGATACACTAAATTAAGTCTTTCAGAGTGAGAATTTGATAGAATTTGACATCTCTTAGAAACTAGGCCTTCAACAAAACACTGAGATGAAATTTTGTTTTGATTGTTGTTAGGGTTGCTATTGTTTTTTTATCATTTTAATATTTAGATCTTCCCTAACAGGAGAATATGCACATTGTATTATAACCTTTTTTCCAAAAATAAAAATATAGCATTGTTATTTTAAGCAGCACACACACTCTCTCTCACACACACACACACATACACACACTCTCACACACATACACACACATACACACACACATACACACACACACATACACACACACACAAATAAATGATGTTTTAGTAACTATACTCCAGTAATTCATGTCAAACTCTAGTTATTTGAAAGTCATCTGTGACTAGTTATATTAGACAATATTCTACTCTATAAGTAGCTATTTCAATCACTACACAATCACAAATGGGTAAGAAATATTTTAAATAGTTAAAATAATTGGTCTATGGACTACTAGTATTATGAAAAATAAAACTGGAATAAATTTTTGAATATATATGTTTCATTTCTCATGAATAATAACTCCAATAGACAGAAACCAGTGCACAAAATTAGCAATTAAGGATGATTAGCTGAATTTACACTAACTAGTTCTTACAAGAGTCTATATCATGATTACATGTCAGTGAATAAGTTGTAATACACTAATGTTTAATGATCAATTTTAAATTATCTTTTTTTTTTTTTTTTTTGCCTGTCCTGGCACTTGGACTAAGGGCCTGAGCACTGTCCCTGGCTTCTCTTTTTGTTTGCTCAAGGCTGCCACTTGAGCCACAGTGCCTCTTCTGGTCTTTTCTATTATATATGTGGTGCTGAGGAATCCAACCCAGGGCTTCATGTATAGGAGGCAAGCACTCTTGCCACTACGCCATATTCCCAGCCCAATCAATTTTAAATTATCTTAACAGTTGAAATGCAGTGAATGTTGTAGTTGGCAAATTATAAATGAGTATGTGTGTGTGCATATTTATTTTGTTCACAAAAATTCCAAATAAATAGACAAGTGTACATCTAAGTTAAAGTGCTGTTGACCACAAACCACAGAAAGATCCTTCAAAGATTAATAGCATGGAAATATAAAATATCACCAAAAGTATGTTGAGTTCAGGCAAACTTCTGAATGGATAATGAGTGCAGTATTTCTAGCTGCCTTATCTAGACATCACAGAATAAAAAGGGAGAAAGGACCAACAGAGATATCTGTTAGTTATAAGAGTATTATCATTTCTAAGTATCCTTTTTTGGATGTCTCCCAAATACTCCAAGAAATGGAAACAAAAGTTTTTTTTTTTTTTAATTTTACTTTTTGTGGTTCTTTCTTTCTTTCTTTCTTTCTTTCTTTCTTTCTTTCTTTCTTTCTTTCTTTCTTTCTTTCTTCTTCTTCTGTTATTTCCCTTTGGTTGCTGTACCTTTTGTCTTATATGTAAATATATCTGATGGGGAGGCAAAGAGGAAGCTCAGAAATGATAGGATAAGAGTGAACTGATTCAACAGTAATACTCTAGAAACTATGCTGGAAATGAACTAGTCAAGTTTGGAGGAAAGGAGAGAGGGAGGGAGGAAAAAACTCAGAGAAAATGAAAGAGGGGCTGACATTTCAAAAAGAAATGTACTTAATACCTGACTTATGTAACTGTAGCTCCTCTGTACATGACATTTATAATAAAAATTATAAGAAAGAAGAAATTAGTGATGTCCTCAATTGTTCACTGAAATTAAAATAAAACTACCATTATTAATCTAGATTTATAATTTTACAATGTTCTAGGTTAATTTTTACTTGAGGAACATTTGCTTAGGCCAATCTGTTTACAAAGAAAAGTACTGATAAATTAATGTTTTCTACAGGAACAAAAGTCGTAGTAAAGTAGAAAACAGAATAAACACCGAAACACAAACACTCACTTATGCAAACTGAGATAAAACTATTTATAGTAAAACTGAATTAAAATAAGGTCATATAAGATTAAGAAGCTACATAGGAATTCACTGATATGAACTTGTGATTTTCAAGTGTGTCAACTGTCTAGATAAAAACAATACACAGTACACATACAAGTGTGTATGCATATGTATACACATTTTTGCATGAATAAATTTACTTCAAAGAACTGCTAGAATTTTTCAGGTCAGGCTAACAATCTAGAAAGTCTCAATTACTAGCTCATGCTGCAGTGTTCAGGCAGAATTCTTTTTTTTTTTTTTTCTTCCCCTTTAGGGAAATTGATTGAATGGGGCCCAGTCACATTTTCTGAGATAATCTCCTTACCCAACATGTAGCGATTGTAATGTTAACAGTGTCTGCAAAACTCCTCCACAGGAATGCCAATATGGGATGACTGAGCAGAGTAGCCGAGCCAAGTTAACTAATAAACAAACCACAGTGAAGTTTCAGAGATGGTGCAGATTTGCTTTTCAGATGATGATAGAATGGCAATTGCACAATACTGAAGACATGCCATCACATTCCTAAAATTATTTTCATGTGATATATTAAACAACTTAAATTGAGTATGTTTGACTTTTCAAATTTACATCATTAATTCATTTGTATTTTGTTATGAGATACTGTATGAAAATTAAGGGCTATTTATTAGTGTGCACCAACAGTATTTATTGACCAGATCAAATTATTTCTCACAATATCAGTGTTATTTCTGTCATGTCATGATGTCGATCTGTCCTTGTGGACTGTACTGGAGTTCTCAGTGATACTCAATATTTTTAATCTCCCCAATTCCTATTTGGTTTACTAATTTTGTACACTCTACTGGAGCCTTCACTTCTCAACAAGTACAGCTTTCCTAAATGTAGGCATAAGTATTTGGTGTTTATTCACCTATGTGAATTCCTGAATCTGCCTATCTAACGTTAAAAATCAATAAATAAAAATACTATTTTGAAATTAGGTTAAATTGGGAAGAATTAACAGAATAATTTTGGGGGAAAATGACATCATTGGTATGTTTACTTTTCTCCTATGGGAATGTATTACTGGCCACTACTTTGATAAAATTTCTATGTAAGCCAGGATCTGGAAGCTCACACCTGTGTTCCTAGCTACTCAGGAAGGTGACATCTGAGGACTGAAGTTCAAAGTCACCCCGTGTAGGAAAGCCCTTGAGAGTCTTATCTCTAACTTCCAAAAAATTCAGAAATGGATCTGTGATGCTCCAGTGGTAGAGACTAGCTTTGAGAAATAAAGCCCATGGACAGTGCCAGGCCCTGAGTTCAAAGTCCCGAGGACAACACACACACACACACACACACATTTGAATGTGTTGTAAGATAAATTGTATATTTCTGTTTATAACGTTTGAGTACATATTTATTATTGCTACTCTCCTTTTTAATTATTATGAATGAATTTCTAAAATTCTATACATCTTTCTTCACAGATATGTTTTTGCTGTACAGCCTAAAATCAAAGCAGTAAATAATTCAGTTTCTTTGAACAACTTTGGGTTTGTAGAGAGGTAGGTCTTTTTGTCCTCTCCCATGCTTTCATCATGTCTTTAGTGCTTTCATGCAAAGAGAGACAGACACAGAAACTCTTCAAATCTTAACTCACTTAAGAATTAATTCGAAAACCCAAAGTCTTTCAAGTAAATCTAATTTAATTCAGATGTAGGTGCGAGTTTAGGTATTATTCATCTTGAGGCAAAGATCTTTCCATCTATGAAAGTGGGAAATGAGACAAGTAATTTGCCCACAAGATCTTGAGGAAGGACAGGTGTTACCTATGTTTCCATTCCAAGGAGAAGAATAAGGAAAATAAGGAAAGGTGATAGTCTTAAGTCCACAGCCCAGTATGAGTTCTATCAGATCTTAAGTCTAAAATGTAAAAATCTGTTGATTTAATGACTCATCACCTGGAGCCTGTAGAAAAGTTCTTTCCCCTGTAGTTGTTCTGGTGTATGGGCCTTGGACCCGTGATTCCTCCCAGACTCTTGCTCAAGGCCACCTGGTCTTTTGAAAGGCCATACCTTAAATCTATTTTGACTATAATAACTACCGTAAATTGGAGGACTTCTGCAAAATAGAAATTCAGTTCTCACAGCTGTGCCATCTTAGCCATCTAAGATCAAAGTTTTATGTCATTTGATGACTGGTAAATCTAACTTGGGCTAGTTCAGAAAACAAATAAACAAACAAAATATAGTACCTTAAACAAAATTTCTCTGTGGAAATTGAAAGTGAGTTTGCCAAATTATTTACTGTAGTACTTTTCCCAGTGGTTCTATATTAATTTATTCAAATACTATTATTTATTTATTATTTAATATTATTATGATTAATAATATACTTAAATAACATAATTAGTAATACATATTATTAGTTAGTATTATATAGTATATTATTATTATTATACAGTAGTAGTAGCTTTAATAAAAAGATTTCACATATGAAATAAAACTTAAGATACCTGTATTTCCTGTATCTCTGTTTCTTGTCATGGTCATTTCCAGTTCTACACATTTTACTATAAAGCACAAAAAACAGGAAAATAAGAAGGAAGGAACTTAATATTCAGGAATGAGAAGAGGAAAAAATGAGAGGGATAGAGGGCAAATGTGAATAATTGAGGGAGTATATTTAACCAAAACACTTCACATATATGTATAAAATGTCATAATAAAATACCATTTTGTAAAGTTATTATACATTAATATAGACACTGACAAACACAAAGGTATAGATTGTGATGTTTGTGTGTGTGTGTGTGTTAATTACTGGTTCTTAACTTAAATCTTCTCACTATATGAAGAGAGAAAATATAATAGATAGTGATTATAATATATTCACAACTTGAGACCCATTTATAACACATAAAAGGCAATGGAAGAATAAAACTTTGCTTGTGAATTTCAAAGATAGTGTACACTATTGAAAGAATATTTATTTTAAAGATGTCTTTATTGCACCTTTATTATGGGGTGACAGATTTTCAGGTTGCCCTATTTTATCTGAACAAACATAACTGATGTATCACTTTTATCTGAACTCTGCTCTGGATGAAAGGATTGCTTTAGAGACCTTTAGGATCATTTTACTTTATTTCTCTAGTTACCTTTAGTATTGTTCTTTTCCTTTTTCTTTTTTTTTAAATTCTGAGCTTAAATTAGGTGTTATTTATCATATTATGTTGTGCTCTGCAATATAAAGGCTAAGAAATTTCTTCAACTCTAGAAAATCCCAGTCATTAGTCTACATATTTTCTAAATAATAGATATACAAAGAAAAGGGAAAGCATTTTCTTTATTTTTATTCCTTTTCAGCCACCTAGAGTCAATAGCTAACGAAGCTAATGCTGCTTATTGCGTGTGTGTGTGTGTATTTCTCCTTTACTGAAACATCCTTGAACTTTTCGTGGTGATTTGTGTCTAAAAATACTTGTGTTCAAATATAGAGAGACCATTATCAATATTTATATATACCTGAAGGATTTACGTGAGAAGATCTTGTTTGAGGTGATGAGATTTTCGCCACAATACTAAAAGGAATAAGTAAACACAACTTTGATTTCCCTTTTGACCCTTCACTACTATTTTTCCAAGGGAAAGTAGAAATGTAGGAGGTAAGTGAAAAATTATATGTTAAAAGAGAAGGAGAGGGGGGCAAATACAGCCCTAGGACTCAATGGACACACATGGTAAAGGAAGTGGGTAATGTGACAGCCGTCTGGGCAAAGGGATGGGATGGAGCAGGAGAACAAAGGAAAAGCTGACTGTGAAAAAGAAGCACTGACCAGGATGCTAGTGGTTCATGCCTGTTGCCTGTAATCCTAGCTACTCAGGAGACTGAGATGTGAGGATTCGGGTTCAAAGCCTGCCCAGACAGCAAGAGGAGGGGGGGGAGGGGGAGGCGGAGGGGGGGGGAGGAGGAGGAGGAGGGGAGGGAAGGAGGAGGAGGAGGAGAAGGATGGGGAGGAGGAGGGGGAGGAGGAGGAGGGGGAGAAGGAGGAGGAGGAGGAGGAGGAATACATAAATGTCAATGTTAATATTTTTGTTTTTTCTCTGTTGTATTTTTCCAGTCCTGGTTCTTGAACTCAGAGCCTGAGCACTGTCCCTGGCTTCCTTTTGCTCAAGGCTAGCACTCTACCATTTGAGCCACAACCCGTTTCTGACTTTTTCTGCTTATGTGGTGCTGTGGAATTGAACCCAGGGCTTCATGTATGCTGGGCAAGCACTCTACCACTAAGCCACATTCCCAGTCCCCCTGCCATGTTAAATTTTAATCAAAGAAAACACACATAGGTGTTGCATATATATTATAAACATAATATACACATTTCATATATTTTAAGGAGAAAGTGATAAAACAACAAATAACTGTGCAATATGATCGGTTGTCTTAAAAATCCTGTTTTTATTTTAAGCCACAGGTTTCTTGTTTTGTGGTAATAAATAAATTCCCATTTTGTTTATTCATAAGAATGTGTGTGCTGTGTCTATGCCTTCAAGTTCAGTCCATCTTTAATCTTGAAAGTCGTCTGTTTTTTTTTGTTTTTTGTTTTTTTGCCAGTCCTGGGCCTTGGACTCAGGGCCTGAGCACTGTCCCTGGCTTCTTTTTGCTCAAGGCTAGCACTCTGCCACCTGAGCCACAGCACCACTTCTGGTCATTTTCTGTATATGTGATGCTGGGGAATCGAACCCAGGGCTTCAAGTATATGAGGTAGGCACTCTTGCCACTAGGCCATATCCCCAGCCCTTGAAAGTCATCTGGATAAGAAAGCATGTATTTGTTCTGAAGTTCATTTTAAGCAAACTAATTTCTGATAGATTTTCACTACCCCTAGTGTAGTACAATTATGAAAATTAAGCAGCAGGTGATCATTTTTCTCTGATCAGAGATTATAGAGAACAAATTTGCTAAAAATCAGTGTAGCTCCACCCTCTAGGTTACAACAAGAAATAAAGAAAATCTGTAGATTATTTTCTTTTGAGAAGAATCGACATGATGTGCTGAAACGTGAACTCTGGGCCTCACACTCTCGCTTGAGTTGTGCACCACCCACGTGGGCTACAACTCCACTTCCAACATCTTTGTAATTGGACATTAAAGTCTCATAAACTTTTCTTCTGGGTCTGGCTTTGAACTGTCAGCCTCCCTTATAAGCTTCTTGAGTAATTAGGGTTAGAGGTCTGTTCCACCAGCATGCAGTTTGACTTTCTATTGTGTACTATTTTTGGCCTGTCATAACCACCCATCAACAATGCAATTGCAGTGTTTTGTTTTTTTTCGTTGTTTTTATTCTCTAACACCAACTCAATAATGATCATTATTTACATGATCGTTGTAATATACTGTGGTTTGGATAATCTAGTGAGAGAGCTAGTGATAATTCATCACGCTGAATCCTAGATGACATTAGTGTGAATATTAGATATTTTTATGTGAGCTTTCTGACGGAATGAGAGAGGATTTTTAAGCTTATCTTTTCATATGATCCAAAACCATACAGTTCTTTTTCCTTGAGCATCTATGTAAGAAATTTTCTTTAGTAAAATTCCAAACTTCTATGCTAAAAGCTAAGCTTTAAATCCCCAAAGATTCATTATTTTGGGGTTGAAAATGGAGACAAAAAGGACCAAGTGTGTTGTGAATAGTTTCCAAAACCCTGAACCATTCAGTGAACTTATAAACTTCAGTTTTTGCTCTCTCTTCCTAGCCAGGGCTGTTTGGAGACCAATTTTTGTGGTTTCATTTGGGTTCAGTCTCTAATTCTAATGCCAGTTGGTAAGAATGAAGGGATGAACTAAACCCTAGAGAAGTTTCCAAACCCACAGAGCTGAGCAAAGGGTAGGGATTTTATTTTGAGTTTTAGGTTTCCTATGGTTTCAAATGAAAGAAAACCAAAGGCAAAATGCAGTGGACATGACATTTGTGAACACAAACCAATATAAAGTTTGCTTTAACTGATTCAGTCTGGCTGAAGTTACCTTCTTACTTTCTGCAGGAGAGAGTGGTTTTCTTCTGCTTTATCTTCTCTCCACAGGAATCAGAGAAAATAGGGTTTCATTTAGTCACTCTGAAAACCGAGCTTTTAAAACAAAGATTCATTAAGCTCTCATGCCTGCTAGTAAAAAGTGTCTTAAACGTTGTATTAGATATCCATACTCAAACTTCTCATAATAAACATTAGTTGGAAGTAAACTGGGAAATTATAAAACGAATTACTAATAAAAAGTAGACTTAATGCAAATAAAGAATCAAATGTATCTTGTTTAGAAACTTACTTGTTTTATATTTCCTCAGGGAATAATTTGCCTTTACCTCTGTGCTGTCATTTACATTAAAATTAAGGGAGAGAACAAAAGAATGACTTATCCATCATCATCGTGTGTGTGTGTGTGTGTGTGTGTGTGTGTGTGTGTGTGTCCATAACAGGGTGAAATAATGTTTACATTCTTAAATCCAGCAGAAAACTGTGTTAAATTTCATTTAAAAGGAGAAAGTCCCTGGATCTTTATTTAGGAAGTTTCGACCTACGTGAAGGATTCCTAGTGTTTCCCCTATTCTTTTCATTAATATTTTCAGGGTGTCTGGTCTGACATTGAATTCTTTGATCCATTTGGCATAGATTCTGGTTCAGGATCTGAGTTCAGTTTTCTGCATACGTACAGCCAATTCTGCAAGCATCATTTGATGAGAAGATTGCTTTTCTTCCATCCTATATTTTTGACTCCCTTACTAAAGATTAGGTGGCCATATGTCTTTGGCTTTACTAGGTCTTCTGTTCTATTCCATTGGTCCTCAGTCCTGTTCTTGTGCCAAAATCAAGCTGTTTTTGTTACTACAGCTTTGTAATCAAATTTAAAGTGTGAAAATGATATTCTTCCAGCACTGTTCTTCACTTTTGGGGGCTTTCTATTATTCCATATGAAGCTTTGGATTGCTTCTTCTATATCACTGAAGGATGTTATTGGGATTTTTACAGGTATTGCATTGAATTTGTAGATAGCTTTTGGAAGCATTGCCATTTTCACAATGGTAATCTTCCCAATTCAGGAGCTTGGGAAGATTTTCTATTTCTTGAAATTTGCTTTAATTTCTATGTTCAGGTTTGTCTATAAGTATACAAGTTAATTTGCATAGTAAAAGACGAAATTATATTTTCACATGATTTATTAAGCAGCACTCCACATTCCCACACTGAGAACAAAGAAGGACATGCTATGAGAGGATCACAGTGGCTCAGTAGCTATGCGCATGTGTCCATATAAAATGATGCTTAGCGAAATAAACTCCAACAAATGAAAACAAGAGGGTTTTTTTTAAAATTGTACTGTTTGCAGTTATTTCTTTCGTCTCCTTTGATTTACTCTCTGGTATCACTTTTTTTTGTCTTGTATATAAGTTTATCTGATTTGGGGGAGAGTTAGGGAATCACAATAACAGGGGGACAAAGGGCGAACCAATTCAACAATGCTACTCTCTAGACACTGTGGGAAATGAACTTTACAATGGGGAGGAGGAGAAGCAGAGCAGTGGGAAAAAATGAGGGAAGGTGCAACACTGTTCCAAAAGGAATGCACTCATTACCTTACATTTGCAACTGTACCCATCTGTACATCCCCTTGACAATAAAATTTAAATTTAAAAGACAAAAGAAAGGAGAAGCTCCTTGTTAAAGTGTCTCATTAAGCTGCATAATGTATATTTTTTAAGAAAAAAAGGCTCTCATAAATTGGCCTATTGTACACCATAAGATTGGTTTTGCATTTCCAAACTATTTAAGAATATAATTGAGATCATTTTGGCTTATATGAGAATCCAAAGGAACAGAATGAAGTGCAGAAACCTGACTTCTGTAACAACTGTTTCTGTCACATTTTAACTTCATATATTACTTTATTATATGCATAGTTGTCTTCTCCATTAACATAAGCACAAGTTAGATCTCCTGAAAGAACATTAAAAATAATCTTATGTGGGATATTTTTTGGTTAGCTCGACAGATATCATTTCATCAGCAAGAATTTTTCAAATACAAATGCCTCAACCCAGACCATGTTAAATTTATATGTGTGTATACATATATAGGAATGAATATTTTCAGTGTGTCACATGTACATGTATATACACATATAATTTATATATACATATGTGTGTATATATTTCTGCTTGATCTGAAATTTACTGTTCACAAATTCAGATTTTAGGCTCCTTTTAGTATCCAATGAGAAATTTCCCACTAGAACTTTGTGATATTTTTATTATTTGTTGTCACCATTGATTTGCTGGCCTAATAAACAATGTAGTTATAAACATTAGCTCAGAAACTTTATTGTGCTAGTTTTCAGAAAGGAGGCATTTATTTCACAGAAAGTTATAATTATATAGTATCTCCATTGTTTATCCCTCTAGCTGTTAGCAGGAAAATCTTCTTTTCTTTGAGGTCTGTCAAATCAAACATACAAACACTTCTTGCTTTTAATTTTGTTTTGTTTTAATATTTAAAGGTCAATGTAGATATTTGAGCAATGTCCTTTTGTATATTACCCACTGAGAAAATGAACTGAAGATAATATCAAATGACATTTTTTACTTTGCAAACTTTCAAAGGTATTTTACACAAAATATACAAGGTCTAAATGTTAACAATGAATACTGACATCAAACCTTCATATTTCAAAGCAATTCCAGTATATTTTCATCCTTTATTTTTTACTGCAACCCACTGTCTTGAACAGTTACCAAAGAATAGCAAATGGAAACTTATTTGTAAATTATTGTGGCATAATTTATGTGAAATTCTGTGCTTATTTTAAATAATTAAGCTTGTACCAGACTTGAGAAGAAATGAACTCTACAGGGAGAATGAAGAGTATTTATGTCTATTTAAAAATTCTTAAGAATAAAACTTTGTCAATTTCAGTGCATTAATACATAACAGAGTGTAAAAGTTATGTAAAAAGGTACCCACCCTGATGTTTGACTGAAGGAATAGCTACAAGTTGAAATAACATAAAAGATTGCCCTATTTAATAGTGTCCTCTAGTCGCTAAAGGAGATGATGGATAAAAATATACTGTAAAATATACTAACATTTTTAGAGAATTATATTAGGTCCAATTCCATGGCACCAATTTAAAGCATAAGAGTTAAAATTTTAGCACATACACTCCTGACGAGTAGATGTGCTAGAGTGCTTTTAAACAGCCTGTGTGAAAGACACCACTTGATGAAATTAACCTGATTTTCCAGCAACTGATGCCTAAGCTCTTGTCCTCTTACCTGGATCATCTCTGACTTTCTAATCCATTCCCCATTGAAGAGAAGCACCCGGTCTCTTGGTACATTTTGAAATTAGAGTGTAGAGTATTGGTCTTGGCCACTGTGTGTGTGTGTGTGTGTGTGTGTGTGTGTGTGTGTGTGTATTTCTTATGTTATCTTATAATATCTTATATTTTTACATACATATTTCATAATGATGTAACACATTTGACATATGAGTATATTTATTGCATACTCACTCGATTTTGAGCTACTTCAATTTGCTTTTTCCCAGGTGTAAATTTTTTTTTTCCTATGAACTATAGAACCATTTCAAAATATAGCTGATTAGATCAATACATTTAACCATCTTATTTGCATCTGTAATATCAACAATTTCCCAATTATGTTATTTATAGTGCAATAATGTCATGACTTTATCACATGCAACCATCAGCTTTCTGTAGACTCATTGAGAATGAAGTAGAACCTGATCAAACCTTGGTGGAGCAATATTATTTTTTCAGGCAGAAAAGAATTTAGTGGGTGAGGACTCCTGTTGAGCCACATCATATAGGGGAAAGCTGGAGGTGGGACCCCATTGGATAGTAATCTCAGAGCCTGGGGAACCTCTCCCACTGTCTGAGGAAGGTGTGATCAGGGCGGTCTAGGATGTGAGCTCAGTGAATGAGAAAGTGACCTCAGAGTCTTGGTCCTTTGCTGACTCAGGTTATTACTGGTTGCAGGCAGGTGTAGAAGAGGGGAGGAGCTCTTTTCCCGGGCAGACCTAACACTCCAGACTTCATGGTTATAAATGGTTGATGCTCCCCTTTGGCCACTTCCTGTTGGAAAGGGGAGTCAACAATCAAGGTCTGGGAGAAAGCAGCAAAGAGCAATTGTTCCTTGGTGGTGTGCATGTACATGTGTCCTTGGATAAAATCTGTAACTTATTAAGAATTGACCGTGGGCTGGGGATATGGCCTAGTGGCAAGAGTGCTTGCCTCATATACATGAAGCCAGCGTTCAATTCCCCAGAACCACATATACAGAAATGGCCAGAAGTGGTGCTGTGGCTCAAGTGGCAGAGTGCTAGCCTTGAGCAAAAAGAAGGCAGGGACAGTGCTCAGGCCCTGAGTCCAAGGCCCAGGACTGGCCAAAAAAAAAAAAAAAAATTGACCTCAAACTCTTGTCAGAGTTATTTCTCTAAAACTTCTTGTGGAGTCGAGTGATCTTAGAATTGCCTCTGGAAAATTAACTGTGATTCCACCCACCACTTGGCCAAGATGGGGAATTTCTGAACATGTCTTGGTGCTAAGAAAACTTGGCAGCGCTTTTCTGAGTAAACAATCAAGCAGACAAGTAGAAAGGAGGGGGCACACTAACAGGGTGGAGGTGCTCTTGAGGAAAGACCAAGAGAAGAGAGAAAGGGAGGGAGAGAGAGAGATTGAATTGTAAGACAAGGAAAGATAACTTTCTAGAGGAGATGGCTGGGAGGCAGAGGTGAAAGGATTGGAGAGACAGAGAAGGACAGGCAAAGAGAACCTGAACATATGGAAACGAATCATTTACCATTTCTTCAGAAGAAATGGTATAAATCTTGCAAGATTGTGGGGTCAAAAGTGCTATATTTAGGTCAGTAATTATCCAATTGTGCTAACAGATACTTTTGATTTGATTTTAGACCTTCATCCAAACCCAGAATGGCTAGCCTTTGAGAGGGAACCTAGATTAGTGGTGGGGGGGGGGGGCGGTCAGGAACCCAACCTGCTTTGCACTTTGGAGGGCACAAGCCAAATGGTTGGGCCATTGGGACCCATTTCCTAGCCTATAGGCGTTTGAGAACATAAGAGTCCAATAAGCATGGAAAGGGGTGGTGGGGTCCATTAGGATGTAGAGGGAGGTCCATAATTACATATAGGGGATCCGCAGGACTTAGAAGGGGGATCCCCAAGGATGTAGAGTCAAATTCTCCATTCAGGCATCCCAGGAATGACAACAGAGGCTTAAGACTAATATCCAGAGACTAATATCCTGAGGCACTGTGGTTTGTGCTCTCCATTGTGTCAAGTGCATTGTGCAAGTCATGGTTTGCTCATGATTCATAATGTTAATTCACACCACTTAGTGATGGTAGTTTCCTGTGAAATTCCTGAACTATATAATTGATATTTTTATCTTATACTTAGTAAATATTATGTTTGGAAACACTTGATAACCTAAAAATTACTCTCTGTTTTCAAACTTTTATCTACTGATTCTATGTTCTATTGCTAATTCATGATTGAGTCTTTCATGGTACATTTTGCCATCATAATGTGAAAATGCTTTCTAGATTTACCACTTGACTCTTCTCTAAGAATGTTCCTAGCTTATCTCTTGTTCATCATTTGACTGTTGGTTTATTCATCTGCAATTACATAATCGATAGTAGTATACTTAGTCAATACAGATACAGCTTTATATTTTACTTTTAAAGAAAACTTGGCAATCATTCCTACTCTGTTTATAGGACTCCTATTTGTTTGCCAGGCACTGAGTTTTCCTTTGTTAATATGTGCTATGATTCACAGAACACGTAATATATTTGGGTATAGTGACTTTTAAAAATAATTCTAGTTATAAATAACATTATATTAAGTAAGATACCATCTCCTTTTTTCATACTGTCGTAAGTTGTTCTTCAAGTTAAATTCCCAGAAGTGGCAACTAAATGTTTGTAACTGTGTTAGTTATTATCAAAGGCCTTTTGATAAGGAATTCACACTCAAAATTGTATTATTTGTTTACAGCTTATTAACAGCAATTAGTTACCCAAAGGTTTAATTTTGTTATGTCCATATACAAATTCAGTTTATCTTGATCACATTTATCCTGTGTTACTCTTCCTCTTTCATTCTTTCCACCTCCCAGACAAATCTCATCAAGTGCCAAGTTACCATTTTCTCACATGTACATTAATTATTTTGACTATACTCATTTTCTTGTTTGAACTGGATTCACACTTTCTCACTAACTAAAAGGACATGTTTAGTTTCCTACAACTCATATAACTTAAAGCCAATATTACTTTTTAAAGAGGTATTGCCATAATGTTTTATGCTTGCATATGTACAGTATTTAATGTTTAATTTACACATACAGTATTTGATCATATGCATTTATACATTTATATGCATATGATTGTGTATATATGTGCTTAATATGTTCATCACTTAGGCCTATCAACATATGAGAAAAAAACACGATTTTGTCCTTCCGTCTTACTTCACTTAATATGATAATATTCAGTTCCATCTATTTCCCTTTAAAGAAAATATTTCTCCTCTAAACTTGAATAATGCTCTGTTGTGTTATCTTCTTCAGTCTTGCAAATCTGATGTGTAAAGTTTTACCTCAATTATTTTTAATTTCTAATTCTCTGTTCTCAGTGAGGATGATCTGTGCTTTTTCTCATGAACATGACATTGAGTCCCTAAAATACTTTTGAATGTAAGAAATCAGGAGGAAATAATGCATCATATATTAATTTATCTTTATATAGTGGAACACGTGTGTCGTAAGTAATATACTTCCTTGCACTGAGGATATTATGAGGGATGATGGTGTGGGTTTCTGAGATGCTGAGAACATCACCATTTGCTTAATCTGGGTGCTTTTCATATGAACATTGAAATTATAAAAAAATTTCTAGGCTGTTCAAATATAATATTCATCCCTCAGTATTTGTGTTTCAATTATTAAAAATAACTTCATATGAAATAACTACTTGGTAAATAACTTGTCAAGTATGAAAAAAAATAGTGTCATACCTTTTTTATTAGGATGCAAGTTGATTTATGTCAGTTGACTAATATTTCAACTCTTTTCTCTTTTAAAACGCTAATAAAATTTCATTGCAGGTTACACTTACTGAGTTTTAAGGCTAAGAAAGTTTCTGTAGGATTGTCCTCTTCAAAATGTAACTTATTACTTGAGATCAAAGGCTGAAATTACTCAATGCGATGACCATCAGTCAAAAGGAATCTCAGTGACAACCTCAAGTAATGATGAGGAGTGCTGCTATTTGTGGTTTATAAATCCTAACTCTAAGCTACTGTTTTATTGCAGATTCTTTCACATGACAGGCAGAAGGACATGAAGGTGGCTTCTGCTTTCTCTATTTTTCCTATGCCATCTCTCGGTTTATGTGTGCGGTTAATATTTTAAATTTTATATTCAAACAGACATAACATGTCACGGATCGAAGAGGGTGGTTACCTGCAAGCAAAAGAATGTGTGACGTGTGTGTTGCTGAAAATACCTATCCCCAACGTCTGTTCACTGAGTACCATCTTCAAGGACTTTTACTACTTTGAAGTACTAGTTCTAATATATTAAAATTGCACCTTACCTCAAATAGCAGTTTGAATCAATTCACTTTCATTGGATTTTATATATTTACAAGGAAATTCTATGTAACAACAATGGAATACATTATTTTTCATAAATGAGAGATATCACGAAGTATCTATAAACACTGAGCACCGACTCTTGATACAAAAGAAATTAGTATCTTCTTATCAAACATAATTTTAAAAGCTTAGAGTTAAATGTAAAGCACTTTGATTGTATGTTATGAAATAATCACTCCCTTCATTGTTAAGAGTCCACATGCACTTGGGGAAGCTGAGTTCTTTCAAAACCTCGAGAATCCTTGTGCCCTAGAACTTCTGCTGGTTAGCATTGTCTCTGAGTTTTTACTTCCTTGTGACTTTCAGATTTTGTTTGTCTCAGCATACTTAGTATCCTGCCTATTGAAGATCCACTTGCTGAGCTTCTTTGCTCTGCTTCAGTGAATTTCTAGCTCTTCGAGTCCTAGCTTTTCTGCTTTTGTGTCCAGCAACTTCTGTGCAGACCTTAAGCGGAAGGTTTGGCTGCCTATCTGACAGATCCTTTTTGGAACTGAATCTTTCAACAGGACCGCAAACAAAGCTTAGGCTTCTTAAATGTATGTATAACACTCATTGTGGAGAGACTGTTTTGTCTGAGTCATTGGCCTTGAATATCAGCAGGGTTCACTTGTATTTTCATCTTTCTTGTCTGGTGACCTCAGTAACAAGAATAATTTTATAGAAAGTGAAGATTTTTAAAAGGAGGGGAAGGTCATCTATAATTCTTAAACTCATACCAGAATAACAGTTGGTAGTTATCATGTCCTGCTTTACTCTGACTTTTTCTCAGAGATCAGAATGCACCTCCTTGTTGTACAGCTTTGAGTCCTGCAGAACAGGGTCAATGGAAGTAAGCAGAGAATGCTCTGTTGTTGGCAAGACACTTGTCAGCATTACCTTGAGGAATTTAGCCACAGGGAATTATTACATCAGGACAAACAAGAAAACAGAATTCACATTCCTAATCTCAGAGAGCCAAGAGTGAAAGGAAAGAAAGAAAATCCTAGAAGGTCAGTGGGATTACACACTATCACAATCTGAATAATGCCAGAATTTGTAAAAACGCATTCAATTTAAGAATATACTCAAAGTGGATATTGATATGCCCAAATCCTTTTTAAGCTATATTTTCCAAATAGCAAATGCACAAAACATGACTTTTTCCCATGTAAAATTTCTGAACTCTTTATTTATTATACCTTATTTTCAAACTGTAACTGTAGGGCTTTTTGTAATATCTTCAAAAGGTACAAAAATGCACAGTTAATTGAATACAAGTATTACTTTGTATGAAGCATATATATGACAATTTAGGAGATAAAAATACTCAACTCTAGAGTATGCAATTAATAAACCATGTCCATAAGGCAAGAGTGGCAGGTATGTTGTAAGCACCAACCTGGAAGTGGTATTTTTTACACCCAGATTCTATGTCATTCATAGGTAGAGAAATTATTTCTCCTTTTATAAGGGAATGTCACCTATTTCCAAAATATTATTATTGTTTTGATTTGTTCCAATTTTTTTCTAAGTTTCATTTGTCAAGTAATACAGTATTTGAGAAGTTAATAAAATGTGAAAAAATTAGTCAAGAAAAATGTTCCATATTTTTAAAAAGTCTCTCAATATGCAAAAACATGAAAAAAATATGCACGTATGTTTATATATATCTAACTATCCATCCTCCTCCTATATGATCTTCATGTGAATGCTACTGTGTGAATATGCTTATGATTGTGTGTCTGGGGGGCGGATTTGCTGGGAATCAAACTGAGACTTGTTCAGGATACGCAGTCACTTGACCACTGGGTTACATCCTCAGCTCCCTAATTTTTTGGTAGCATTGATATAGAGGATGAGATATTTTTGAGTTACTATTGGTGCTTCATTGATTAAAATCGTCATAAAATATAGGCCCAGTAAACCAAATAAACCAATCAAATTTGGGCTAGCCTTCTGGCATGTTTTCCCTGGAGTCAGAATATTCTCTGGAGGTATGGCTACTTCATGCACCAGCAGTCCAGAATTTTCACACTTGTCCTACAACTGAAGGTCTACTGATAAAATGACACTGGCAAAGACTATGGAGTTCAGGATGTAGCTCACCCTTTCTTACTAAGCAATGCTCACAGGTAGAGGGAATGTCTCAGTATCTAACTATAGACACTGGAAACAAAACAGCACAGGTGGAAGAAAGCTGAGACAGCACTTTTCACAAGATTCAGAGTTTATAGTCAAAATTAAGCTGACTTATACAGAAAGAAGAAATGCTATCATTTATAACTGTTTGTGTATATGTTTTACAACTTATTTGTTTTAATTGTTTAGTCAGTAGGCCTTTTAGACATTGATTATGTGCAAAACATTTTACTCACCATAGGCAAAGAAGGAAAAAACATGGACAATCCCACTACCCTGAAGATAGTTCCAGACCATCAAATAAAGATCTAGATGATTTTAACTATCAAATATAACTTATTTTGTGTTTATACAAAATGTAAACAATTCAGTAATAGTTTGAAATGTATGCAGTTTCTAAAGCTATACTAAACTACCTTCCTATCTGTCTGTCTGTCTGTCTAACTATCTATCCATACATACATACTGCTAGAATAAGGTAATTTATTTATGGGACGAGCTGGAGTCTTCAACTTCTTATTGTCCGAAGAACACTTTTTATTAGTACTTCCTTACCCATTTGTCTCTACTAAATCATTTCTATCACTTATAAATTATGATATGTACACATCTCCATGTTTAAAGTATAATAGATTTCCAAGGGAAAATAATCAACTTCCTTCCTTAATCTCATGTCCTGTTTTAAGAATACAACTACATTAAATACACATCACTTCATTTTTGACACAGCAATCATTATTTATTTCCTATCTTTACAGTTCTTTCCTGTTCTTAGTATTTTATTCACTTATTTATTGTACTTTAGTTTATTGTAAAGGTGATGGACAGACGGGGTTCCAGTTACATAAGTAACAGTGTCCAACAGTATTAACCTCTCCCTTGTTTTCTCCCACTTTCCCTCTCCTCCAGTTGTTAAACTCATTTACAGCATAGTGCATTAGTTCATCCTTTGTCCTTCATCTCACTATTTTATGATTCCCTTTCCCTTCCCCAAATCAGGTAATTCTGTATATAAGACACAGACTATCAAAATAAAAAAAAAACAGTGGCGACAGAGGATAACCCAAAAAACAGAAAAATGAAAGAAAAAAGAAATAACTTCCCACAGTACATTACAAAGTCCCTTGTTTCCCGGTAGCTTTTTGTTGTTGACGATGATCCTCTTGTGTCCCCTTCCTGTGGCTGTCCCTGTGCTATCACTATATCTCATCTGAGTACCCTGGATAGTGTATATACTGGTATTAGAACTAGGGAAGGGAAAGGGAATATCAAAATTTAGAGATAAAGGATAAAAAGACAAATGATTCCAAAGGCAATACTTACAAAACCATTTAGTGTAAACAACTGAACAATTCATGGGGGGAAAGAGAAAGGGGGAGGGGGGAGGGGAGAAATGAGGGAGGAGGTAACAAATTGTACAAAAAATGTACCCACTGCCTTACATGTGAAACTGTAACCCCTCCGTACATCACTTTGACAATAAATAAGTCATTATTTAAAAATAATAAATAGGGGCTGGGGATATAGCCTAGTGGCAAGAGTGCCTGCCTCGGATACACGAGGCCCTAGGTTCGATTCCCCAGCACCACATATACAGAAAACGGCCAGAAGGGGCGCTGTGGCTCAAGTGGCAGAGTGCTAGCCTTGAGCGGGAAGAAGCCAGGGACAGTGCTCAGGCCCTGAGTCCAAGGCCCAGGACTGGCCAAAAAAAAAAAAAAATTAAAAAAAAAATAAAAATAATAAATAAATAATCCCTTGTTTCCATATCTTGGAGTTCATTTTGATTAGCATCATTTCATATTGTCATATGTACATAGCTGTTGAGCTTTTGTGATCATCTTCTAAGACTATCCTAGACCTATACTAATTATAAATGAGGAACCCATGGAAACTTTGTTTCTTTGGGTCTGGTTTACTTCACTTAATATAATTTTCTCCATTTTTTTTCTCCTTCTTAAAAATGGGACATTATCATTCTTTCTGATGGGAGCATGGAATTTCCTTGTGTGTATATACCACATGTTCTTGATCCAGTCATCTACTGGGGGCCATCTGGACCAGTTCCAACTATTAATAGAATAAAGGCAAGGCATTTTAAAAAATAAAGGCAAAATATTCCATGTGAATGATGATTTAAATAATCACTTTTGTTTTCAAATGAGAGATAACACATAATTGCAAAGAATGAGTACACTTGACTGAGCATAGTGGCACATACCTATATTCCCAGGTACTTGGAAGACAGAGCTAGAAAGATGATGGTTCTAAGCCAACCTCAACAAGTTATCAGATTCTCATCTGAGAAAGAAACTAAAGATTAATTGATAGTGAGGGCCAAGTGAAAGTGTCAAGAAAGCTCCAGACACTGATATGAAATCTCAATAATGCCCCTCTTAAAAAAATCAAAATATCAAAAGCTATCAAAGAGAAAATTAAAACCATTTTTACATCTGTAATAAGCCATATCCAATTGTACCATTTTTATGCTTTGTTAATTCTCACCTTGCCTTGAACATAATACTTCTAAATCCCTAGCTGAAATATTACTTCCTTTTTTAAAAAAATGATTGAACAAGGGATTGGCAGGGTGGGGGTTGGGGGTTACTGTTATATAAGCAAGGTAATGAGTACATTTGTTTTTAAACACCATTACCCCATCCCTCATTTCTTCCTGCTTACTTCTCTCTACCCCCTCCCACAAGTTGTAAGGTTCATAACCAACATAGTGTCAAGTGAGAATCAATGTTGTGTTAGTTCATCTTTTGTCCTGCTGTTTCTGTAATTTGCTTTCCCTACCACTAATCAAATAATCTTATATACATAACACAAGGTACAGAAAACTAAGAGAAACAAAAAAAATTACATGTAGGACATAATAAGTACCCCATGCCTCCACATCTTGGAGTTCATGTTGATACACTTCATTATATATGATTCTATGCACTATACAATTGGGTTCTTGAGATCCCATTAAAAATATCATAGAAATATTCTGGTTCTTACAAATGAAGGAAACCATGCAACCTACTTTTCTTTGAATCTGGCTTACTTCACTTAATATATTTTTTCCAGTCTTTCCATTTCCTTATGAATGGGGTAATGTCATTCTCTTTGATCTACTGAGGGGCATCTGGGTGGCTCCATATCTTGGCTGTGGTAAATAATGATGCAAAGAACATATTTGTGCTGGTAGCTTTAGTCTGGCCTTTTTGTGATCCTTTGGGTAAATGCCCAAGAGTGGTATTTATGGATCATAGAGGAGCTCTACATTTAGTCATTTGAGGAATCTCCAAACTACTTTCCAGAGTGGTGGAAACAGTTTACATTCCCACAATGGTGTAGTATTGTTCCCTTTTGGCTAAATCCCTGCCAGCGTCTGTTATTATTGGTTTTCTTGATAATGATTAAAGCAGAGTTAAGGAAGTGTAAAAACCTCCCATGCTTCTGGATTGGAAGGATTACATGAAAATGGCAGTATTGCCAAGAGCTATCTACAAATTGATTGCAATATTGGTCAATATGTCAATAACATTCTTTAGTGAAATAGAAGAATTAGAAATAGAAAATTCATATAGAATAGTAGAACACCGTGAATAGCAAAAACAATACTTACCTACTTACCAAGAAAGACAGAGCTGGAAGAATATCAATACCAAGCTTCAAACTCTCTTACAAAGCCATAGTTATAAAAACAGCTTCATATTGTCATATGAAGAGGCCTGAGGACCAATGAAACAGAATTGAAAAATCAGAAATGATCCCACAAACTTATGGCCCCCATATCTTTGCTAAGGGAAACAAAATCATCAGATAAAAGAATGATAGCCTCTTCAACAAACAGTGGTGGTAGAATTGGCTATACATGTGTAGAAAACTGAAGTTAGATCCTTAAATATCACCCTGCACCAGAATTGACTTCAAATGGATCAAAGACCTTGAGGTAAGAGTAGATACTCAAAAAATATTAGAGGAAGCAATAGAGGATATGCTCGGGCTCCTTGGCACATGTCAAAGTATCCTAAATAATGATCCAGAAACAAAACAAATCAAAGAAAGGTTAGACAGTGGGATTGCATTAAACTGCAGAGCTTCTGCATGGCAAAGGCCATAGGCAGCAAGATAAAGAGAAATCTCACAGACTGGGAGAAGTACTTCACTAGCTATACACCAGGCAAGGGCCTCATATTAAACATATACCTAGAGCTCAAAAAGTTAACCGCCCCCCACACTAGCAAAACCTCAAACCAACCACCCCATTGATAAGTGGGCTAAAGAATTAGAAAGAGACTTCTCCGGAGAGGAAATAAAAATAGCCATTAGACATATTAAGAAATGTTCAACATCTCTGGACAGAAAAGAATCTTAATTCAAAACTCCATATTCCATAGCATTTTATTTAAGCTTCATCACTGAATCATATTAGTCTTGTCTTCTTTTTACTTGAACGTAATTGTAAACATTCACTCTTTCTGCCCTTTGAGACTCCCTCTTGTGGCCTTCACAGAAGTTTCTGGTTTTCTTATCAGATATGCATATATATTTGCTGGAGGACCAATAAATCCTCTTTATGATCAAGTTCTCATCTTAATGGTTAATGTCCTTCTTTTTCCCCATTCTATATATTTTCTATAGAGTCTCAGTTATGTCCATGATTCCAAAACATCACATAACAAGGAAACATGACCATGTCTTTCCGAAGCTCTAAGCGCACACGTGAGGCCTGATCAGCGAGGCCCTCGGAAATTGTTCTCTTGTTTCTTTTTTTAAATCAGAGTGGTTTTCTTTTTATTCATTTCAATAAGCTTTGATCATTCAAAGAGCCATCCTCCATTCATCCGCAGATCCAAAGCATGTCTTCAACGTTTCAGAGCTGTAGGTACTATTTGTTTTTTAATTCATATTGTGCTTACCTGATATGTCAGATTCACCTTGAATTTACAAGACTTGTCACTTCCTGTCTGCTTTGTCAATCGTCTTTGTAAAGGTAAATTTATTATTAACAAAAACAAAAATTGTACATATTTTTCAAATAATGGGATGTTTTGGTACGAGTATACATTGTCTAATATTTAAATCAGGTGAAAAATATCTATGTCCGAAGCATTTATCATGTATTTTTTTTTTGGAAAAATCTTTTAAAATCATTTTTCTATGATTTTCAGTCCTGTTATTTTTGGGTATCTAAGTTATTTTTCATAGTGAGGCTGGACAGCTTCAAGTTAAGGCAGATTTTATTACTTTCTACTAAGTATGTTCACTGGATTTCTATTGTTTTGGCATAAAAGACATTTCTACAACTTGCCAATTCTATTCCTGGCTTGCTTTTATGATCCTCTTCCCTTTCATATAGAACATCATGCTTCCTTTTCTTTCTTTCTTTCTTTCTTTCTTTCTTTCTTTCTTTCTTTCTTTCTTTCTTTCTTTCCTTCCTTCCTTCCTTTCTTGCTTCCTTCCTTCCTTTCTTTTTTCTCTTTCTTTCTCTCTCTCCCTTCCTTCCTTCCTTCCTTCCTTCCTTCCTTCCTTCCTTCCTTCCTTCCTTCCTTCCTTTCTTTCTTTCTTTCTTTCTTTCTTTCTTTCTTTCTTTCTTTCTTTCTTTCTTTCTTTCTTTCTTTCTTTCTTTCTTTCTTTCTTTCTTTCTTCAAGTGCATCTTTGCCAATCCTGGGCCTTCAGTGAGTTAATTCTCTCCCCCCCCTTTTTTTTTTGCTTATTCCAGACTTTTTCTGTTTACAAACTATCAGATTAAATATTAATTTCTTAGAAGCAATCCAAAAAAGAGTTGAGAGATACCTTAAACGTATGTTGTTCTTTGAGTTGAAAGAGCTTCATGTGTCAATCTGTGGCTTTGGGATTCACCCCCCTCCCTTATGAATGTGAGTATCCTGAGAGCATGGTCTGTGCTTTTTTTCTCAAGAACATTTGTCCAATGATTAAAAGAACAACTGTCTGCTCTGACAGATGCTATTTGTTGAATGTGTATGTTAACAAATGATTATGTCCCTTTTTTCTAATCACTTTTTCATAATAAATTGTAAAGTTAAAGGTGCAATTTTATAAACTACTGGAATTTACAAAGTTTCTTGAAATTGTATGCTACTCTAGTAGGCTCTGACTATATCTTTGACAAAATCTGGAACACTTATTGATTATTTTTATTGATGTGTGTGTGTGGGGGGGGAGGGGTGTTTGATTCTGGGAATCCAGCCTACGCGGTTGCACTTTCTAGGCAAGCTGTTTGCCACTAAGTTATATCCCAGCCCAAATTTTATTGATTAAAATGTTATAATTTGTTGGACAAAATTTGTAACTTTGATTTTCTATAATCTTGAATAAATGTGATTATTTTGTAACTGTCATTTGTCTTATAAAATATAAATTTACAATAATTTCCCATAGAATTATTGGTGGCTTCTCTTGTCTTTTTAAAAAATTAACTTATAACAAAACTGACATGGAGAAGACTGGGACTATGGCCTAGTGGCAAGAGTGCTTGCCTCATATACATGAAGCCCTGGTTTCCATGCCACATCACCACATGTATAGAAAAAAGTCAAAAGTGGCGCTGTGGCTCAAGTGGTAGAGTGATAGCCTTGAGCAAAAAGAAGACAGGGAGAGTGCTCAGACCCTGAGTTCAAGGCCCAGGGCTGGTAAGAAAACAAAACAAAACAAATGACATGGAAGCCTGAGATATCATACAGGTAAATGTAAATAAATTTCCATTCTTTTTACAAAAGTTCATGATTCATAAAAAAGTAAGACACTATATTTTTGTAATTCCCTATCATTTGTCCTTAGGTACCAATTCAATAAACATAATTAATAGTAAATTCTTAGGAATGAAGGCCTGTTAAAATCTGAGGGCAAAGTGGTAGTAAATGACTAAAGTATAGTGATAGATTCCTTGGAATGCAAGAGCCTGATGGTTCGACCATAGAATGTGGAAAACAAGTGATGGAAGGACGGAAGGGAGGGAGGGGGAAGGAGGGAGGGAGGAAGGAGAGGAAGGAGAAAGGAAGAAAGGCTGGAAATATATATGTATGTACATATGAATATGCATGTTATAAATATGAATATATGTATCTATATATTATATATTAATATTGCATAATAAAATCTACCCGACACCATAAAACACTAGAGCAAATGATTTTTTTTTCAAAATACACTGTGTGCATGAATGGAAATGTCACACTATAACTACCCCATAATACAGATGTATATGAACTCAAAACATTTTAAAAAGAGAGAAAGAAAAAGAGAACGACAGGAAGAAACATATCTCTGCAGTTTCACTCAGTAACTTATTAGAATTTATAGCCACTCCTTGTAAACTTGTCAAGTTCAGGTTTTAAATCCTAGCTCACCTCACAAATGAAAATTGGCTAAAAGGGTTTGGGCAGCTTGTCCAACTTTTCATCAGTACCTGAAGTAAAAGCAATTCCTATTTGATCAGAATTGTTCTTATGAGGTGCAGACTGGTGAATAGCAAACGATACAAAGACATGTGCTCTTGTTTCAGGGGCCTGAGCCTGAACTAAAGGACAAAGACCAGAGGCATGACAGGAAATCTGGGTTCTCCATTCATTTCTGCTACTAATTTGTTTCAGCTTTCTTTCATTTTTTTAGAAAACTGCGTTTCTTATATGTACTACCCTGGGTCTCAGTTTTAAGATTCAATAAAAATATGAAAACACTAACAATTGTCCAGTCAGTTCCTGTAAGCACGGAGGGACATCCCAGGTACTTCAAGTAAGGATTCATAGGGAAGAGCTTACTGGAAACCAAGAAATTGGACATTTATATGGGTAGCCCCCCCCCCCAACACACACACCACTTCAATGCTTAGGATTATTGCCAAGTAGCATTAAAATATCTGCTGAAGTAGTAGGAACATTTTCTTTTGAAATGTCTCAGTTGCCAGACATATAAAGGCTGACCAAGGGAAGAAAGTGACAACTGAGCACTTTGGCTCACCCTGTCCCCTGATACTCAGTCACAGATGGTTGCTTCCTCTGGCTGCATCCCACTACAGCTTGCTGCCCTTACCTAAGGTGACCTTTATTTAAGAACCATGGCATGCATGATATAACTCATTATAAAAAACCCTCAGAACTTCCTTTATGGCTGTGAATAAATCGTCTCTATACCCATTCCTTGAAAATAAGCTATCTAAACAAATGAATCTTGGTTTTCTGCAGCTCTTACAAAGAAATTATGTTATTTACCTTGTAAATCTACTTATACATGACAACCACTTTTATGCACACTGTAGCTGTTAACTTATGATTTCCTGAAGTAAATAACCCACAAAACCTCATAAAGAGGGAACCAAGAAAGAGAAGAAGACGGACAGAAATAGAAAGGAGGAAAGGAAAGAGACAGGGAGGGAGGGAGGGAGAGAGGGAGAAAGGGAGGGATGGAGGAAGGGAGGGAGGGAGGAAAGGAAGGGAAAGGAAAGGAAGGAGGGAGAGCTAGGAGGAAGGGAGAGAAGAAGGAAGGAAGGAGAGAAGGAGAAATCAACAGATGGCAGGCTCAGGGAGGGAGAAACATAAGAAAGAGGGAGGAAAAAGGAGATTGAACAAAATATTGTGGATGAGCTATGAGATTTTATGTAGAAACCAGAGTTGAACAAACTTCAACGCTACTATGCATTAAAGAGGAACAATTGTTTGATCACCTGGATTATTAACAATTCAATGGAAAATAGGCATGTTTGTTCTCAGAGCACATAATAAAGAAAAATTTAAAAAATCAACTGAGAAAATGTTTTGGCTAAACTAAAATACTGATTACTACTTTTTGCCATAACAATAATGATAGAATATTGAACATCTACAATGCTTTGTAGCTCAACTCAGTTTGCATTATCTACAATAATTTTACCTGGTATTAGAACTATTTTAAATGAAATCATTACATTAAAGATTTCAGGGACTTATTTATGTATCAGAACCTAGGTCTAATAGTCTTGGCATCAAATCTACTGCCTCTTTTATCTATAATAAAGGTACAAGCCCTTTGTTTTGAGTCAACTTTTATTGCCATGTCAATACAACATCAGGCCCATGACTGATGGAAAGTCCTGGAAAGAATCTAATATATCAATTTCTAGCAGAAGAGAAAAAGGCAAACCACTCGGTTGCCATTATGGTAAAAGTTCCTGCTCATTCAACAATAAACTTGATAACTTTACACATATTCTTCCACATAGTTCTCATATTCAAACTATAATATGGATAATTTTGTTGCATGCATTTTATAAATCCATAAATATCCTTACATAAATTGTCAAAGTAAAAAGAAACAAACAGACTCTATCTTTCTGAATAGTGTATTAACTTTCCCATAAGTTGAACTCTGAATTAAAAAAATGACTGAAATCCAAGTTTTCCAATATTGCTTCTTTAAGGAAGCCATGCCATTACAGATTGAACTTATTTTTATTAGAATTTCTGCCAACAAAAATTTCTGAATAGGGGCCTTCTTACTTTGTTTTCTAGTTTTCACTTCTTATACTTAGAACCTGTAGTAGTTTTCATAGGAACACACCTCACTGAAAATTAACATTATTTTTGCCCTTACTTGCTGTCACATTAATTTATTATGACGGGACAAAAAAATACCTCTATGAGAACACATTTTCTGAGACATAACAGGTGACATGGAATCCATGGTGGACCTGGGGAGGAATCAAGAATGAAGCATGCACAAGTATGTAATGTGTGAATCTACAATCTGCTATTTCTACGGGTAGACAATCAATTGAATAATTCATAAAAAATTAAAATGTTATCAATTAAACTTTTCTAGACCACAGCACATGGAGTTAGGGTCTTTGTATATTAATATTTCACATTTTTATCGAAATCTCCAGGTTATAAAGTAGTAAAGGGCACATGGAATCCTGATGGGTGCAGAATTGATCGTTGCGTTCGGCTCTGTAGTCAAGGTTACCTGAAATGTTTGTATATATCTCCCTTCTGGTTTGGAATTAACGGAGATCTCTCTGACATTTCCGGTCTGAGGCAAGCAGATTGTAACTAGCGAGTCACAACCTAGCTTTACTCACCTCTACCCTGCAGGCTTACCTAGAATGAAAGCCCAGATGATGTGTAAAACCGAGCAGCATTGAAGCTTGGCAGGATAGAGCCAAAGGAAGCTAACAAATGAAAAGAAGAGTAAATTGCATCAAATTTTATTGGTCAGTACTTAATGGTAAGATTAGGTTTAATTGTCCACTTAACATTGTCAAACATGAAGTATGTTATAAAAAAAGGCACGTTCTAGAACCGAGACCTTTGTTATAGTTTTAGGCTGGTAATTACACCCAGAACGTTGTTTGCATTAGGCAAGTGCTCTGCCACTTGCGCTGCATACCTAGCTGAACATCTAGTCTTCCCTAACAACTTCTAAATGCTTTATTTTAACCACATATAGCCATACTCTTGTCATCAAGTTAGGAGTCTACTGAAAGAACGTTCAGAAATGATCTCATGGTTTTGTACTTAGTATTTAATCTTGGTGAATCTATCAAAAGTTAGTAGCAAAGGGAAAAGTGGGGCAAGTGCTCAATCTTACCTGTTGTTACTCTGTGCCAAGCACTTTGCTTTTCTCCTGTAATTTATAACTATGGTCACTCAAGGAAGGAATTTGAAAAAAATATATATATATACATTTTTGGCCAGTTCTGAGGCTTGGACTCAGGGCCTGAGCACTGTCCCTGGCTACTTTTTGCTCAAGGATAGCACTCTACCTCTTGAGCCATAGAACCACTTCTAGCTTTTGCTGTATATGTGGTGCTGAGGAATCAAACCCAGGGCTTCATGCATGCTAGGCAAGCACTCTACCACTAAGCCACATTCCCAGCCATTGAAACTTTTATTTTGTGTCAATTATTCACCTAGAGTCTGGTCTCTCAGATCCAAATTCATACATGTGGAATCTTATAACGCAAGAGCTAGAAGTTAGGCAAATTACATTTTGAGGAGATTAGAATTTTGCAGGCATGAAGACCTCTTCATTTTCTATCTGCTCTGTGTTCCTATGATGTTACTGAGCCCATGGCTATTAGTTCTGTGGAAACAATTGGTTCCAAGTTCCACTACTATTTTCTTCACTTCAGAACCAATATTTTCACAATCTCTTAAATGAACAAGCAGTACACAGTTCATGAGCAGACTCTCTGGTATCTGGGCCCCTTAGGCTAGAACTCTCCTTCAGTTGGTCTCCCTCCAGCCACAGAAGATGCCTTGTGCTCTGTAAACTGACTATAGTTCTCTGACAACAGTGGAACCAGATCTCTGATTTAAATCGTCTCACTGAAAATTATTCATATGATTCAGTTTTTTTGATTGGCAAATGTACATACCAAATTAATAGTTTCTAATTTTCAATTAAAATATTTCATGATTAAAGCAAAATTTGGAGTACAAAGGCAAATTTTATTTCTGATTGTTTAATTTTGATTTAAATAAAATTAACACACACACATATGTGCATGTGTTATATATCACATACATGATCCATATATGATTTATCTTCATGGGAATATTTTGTAGATAAAATGTTATTTCAAATATAAACAGCTTTATGAACTCAAGTAGAAAAATTCTGTTTGCCATTATAATATACACCATTTAAGTTGACTTATTTCTGTACTTGCTGTGCAAATGTGAAAATGTCAGAGTTGTTTGAGTATACATGGGTATTATCAGAAAATATATCTTACTTATTTTATGTATTGTGTAAACAGAAACTATACAGAAAATGTAAACCAAACAAAATGAAAATGAGCTAGAATTAATAAAATAGCTGCAAGTTAACTGGAATCAAAATGAACATTATTGTCTTTTCTTCCTTTTATCCCTAAACACTGGGGACTTGCTACTTGAAAAGCAGAAACTGCAGATATATTTTTTGCCACAAAGGTCATATGAAGTAAATCTAAATTGTAGTTGAATTATCATATTGTATGTTCTGATACAGATTTTGCATGTTTTAATCACAAAGAATAGATGTGTTTTTCTTCTACAAAATAAGATGTATGCTCAATTCTAGTTTTCTACCACTTAAGTCATAGTCCCCCTTCTAACTTTCTGGTGGTTAGTTGGTGCTAAGAGTCTGATGGGCTTTCATCTGTAGCTAGGACTTGCAGGTGTAAAGCCACTGGTAACTGTGCTTTCCTTTGAATTTCTATCTTTTTCTCTTTTATGCAATCACAATATTATTCCCTTCAGAATGTTATCATCTTACTGGCCCCAGAATTTTGGCTCACGCAGTTTTGTAGTAGTGGAAAATTATCTTTGATATTAAATGGTTTGCCACTTTCAAATTCAACCTATTTCTCTTCTCTTCTTTGCACATATCTGTACAGATCGAAAGAAAGTCCCCGTGGTCTCCTCAGCTCTGCTGGTTAATTCACACCAGACAAAAAGCATTAATCTGCATATTGGAATCTTAACCCCTGCTATAGCACTTGACCACACACACACACACAGAAAAAAAAAAAACAACACAAAAAAACACAACCTACAGTCTGACATGTTTTCCCAGTTTGTATATTTATCGAATATGCTAAGGAATCTACCACTATGACCTCAGAAAGCTTTGTTACATGATTAATAAAATTATCCTTCTGACATGCATTAATCTTGACATATGAATCAAATTTTGTCTCTGTAGGCCGATTCTTAACCCTGAAGGGTGGCACCACTGTTGGCACAACACAGAGATGTTTAGACAATGGCCTTTGGCTCTGGAAGCTCTTCCATCTTAGGTCGAACTGTTAGCGAAATCTGCTGCTTGCTGGCAAACATGCTCATGAGTTGAATCGCTTCCTGTGGGAATGCCTCCATTTTGAGTGATGTTCCTTGTGCTGTCGTTGCTTATTTACAGTTTCTCTTTTACAAATTTATCACAAAGTAAGTCAGGAGTTCTAATTAATGTTCAAGGACAAGAGCATAGAATTGCTGCCTTCCTTAAAGTGACTCAGACATGTTCCTCTGATTCTCATGAAGAAGAGTGTCTCATCTCAATCTAACGTATAAGTAACATTGGACTAAAGCAACTCTTACCCTGCTGATTTTGTACATTTCAGATACTCGTCTAGCATGAATATAACACATACATACATACACACACACACACACACTCACACACATTCTCTCCCTTGAGAACACTAAAAATTAGTAAGACTAAAATAATAATGTTTAATGTTCTCAGAGAAAAAAATGATACGTTGTGCAATATGTAGACTAGTTGGGTGTTACTTCCTGTGGAAAGGAAGCAATCATTATCTGTCTTACCAAAGTCTCCCCTCTCCACGCAGATGGTTTACAAGAACTATGAAAAGTGGATTTTCTGTTTCTTCTGCTGCTGCCTGGTACTCAAGGTTACCTGAAGACGCACTGACTCTTCAAAGTTATGGAAATAGCGATTCTTCTCCTTAGCTGTCAGAAAGGGCAGCATGGAAAATTCCAAGGGGTTAACTCAAATTCAATTCAAGCTGGGGACCCTAAAATCTAATAAAACAATTATTGTGAACGTTTTCTGCAGAACGTAATTTATAAAGATGAGAAATACAGAACTTTGAACCATATGGAATGGAGGAAGAACAAAAAACTAATGGATGGGTAAAGAAATGTAAAAACCTAGAAAAACTAGGTAAGTGAAATAAGTCAGGTCCGGAGAAACAAAGAATACATGTTTTCCCTTATATGTGGGAGATAGATTCAATTTATAAACTTATCAGTAAATATACTGAGTAGTATACAAGTGTGTGCAAATGTATTAATTGAAATGTGTAGATTCAAAGGCGAACTCTAATCGTGTAATTCCATAAGTCAAAAAGTTCAACAAAATAAAACACCAGGAAGTGGGTATTTGAAAGGGATAGGGTGGGTCAAGGGGAAAAGGGTAGACAAATAAGAGGAGAATGCAGTCAGTAATTCAATATATATCCTACAAGAATTGGAAGAGTGAAGGAAGTGGTAAGTAGATAGATAGAATGATAGGTGAGAATGTTGACAGGGGTGATTTGGATCAAGATGCATTGTATTCATAAATGGCTTTGTGAAATGGTAACAACTTTGTAAAACTACTTAAAATTTAAAAAATACTAAAAAGAGGTAGAATTTGATCCAACTTCAATTTTTAAATTTATTTAAATAATTACTATAAAAACATTTCACATTAATTCATACCAACATAGTGTACTGTATGTCTTAATTTATTTCCTGAAGATCAATTTATTCATTAATGTATGCCACCCTAGATAAAAGGCAGCAGGTAGTTAGAATGAACTCCTGGAGTCCCATTACAGAAAGTACATACTGCATTTAAAAAAATTGGAATTTTCCCACATGGATATTAAGAACAACCCATACAGGGAAAAACTAAGAAGAAGAAGAAAGCAGGGAAAGATTTAGTTGACTCGAATGTAGACATATCCAGCAATCCTTTGCCAGGTCTGGATTAGTCTGGTTTAAAATTGTGTGACTGGAGTTTGCTAGAGCTCAAGTTGAAATGACTGGGACCGGGGTTATTGAAGACCTGGGAATGATTTGGAGCTGGGGATCTTGGGATGATATTTCTAAGGCTTAAACTCTCTTTAGGTGAGATTGGTGGAAGAATAATTTCTACCTGTAGAGTTTGTGGGGGGGGGTGAGTGAATACGGGGGGTATGTACAACTTACCTACCGTCAGACTCCAAGTTCCTTTTCTCCCCATGTATCAAGGGAAGACAGAGAAAAGTCACAAAGTATGCCCCTCTTGGCCCCCAAGTGAGCCTCCAGGGAGGTGACTCCCTGTTCTCCTGTGGAGGAGCTTGGCCAAGCTCCTTGGGACCCAAAATCTACCAGCATCAATACTGGAGGAATCCCCAGGAAACGTCTCTATGGTCAGTTTGATATGGGGGGCCTTGTCCATACGCTAAAAGTCAGAAGGTCTGGAGTAGCATCCATTGTATGTGCATGCCTTACATCATGGCTGAGAAGGTACAATGAATGAGTTGGAAGGAGTTGGAAGTAGTAGCAGAGTTGGAAACACAAAATGCAAGGTCCTTGCTGGGGATGGGGGTGGGGTGGGGAGGGAGCACAGAAATGATGTAGTCTGATTAATCATGGCTCCCCCAGGGGTCAAGGTAGCCGACCAGATGTAAGTTAGGGATAGCATGTAGGAAGTAGTAGAAGTAGGAAGTGTAATAGAAGTAGGAGCACTGTTAGAAGGGCCATGGTGGTAGAATGGATTCATGGAAATAAATCCAAGGTGGGGGTGGGGAGCTTTAGGAGCAGGCAAGTGCAGGATGACCCCAAAGAATAAGGAAGGTTGCTAAGTAAAGCCATATAAGAAGAGTAAGAGCAACCCATTCTCCCCAGAACCAGTCCGGAGGGGTAGTTACTAACAGTCCAATGGGAAGAAGGATAATGAGGGCTAATGGTAGAATGACAAATAAGGGGGAAGAGAGCTTCTAGAGGGATCCAGGAAGAAACAGAATGCCAACATATAAAAGGTAATTTGTTTAGGTATAAAACAAGTAACCAATACATGTCGACGGATTCTGTGAAATGGTCAAATGTTAAAAAATGTTGAGGTGCCAGCCAAATGTCATCCAGAAGGTTGATGAGCAAGGTCCTGAAGAAGAGTCAGGGCCAGGTGGAGCGGCCCTGTATTTATTGGATGACTTGAGCCTTCCGGGTCACCTTCAACCTGACAAATCCTGCGAGCCTTTAAGAGCGCTTCCATCAATAAACCAATCCGGGGTCCCAGGGATGGGCTGAGCCAAACCGTGAGCTCGGGGGTTTAGGAAGAGGTCCAAGGCTTCAGAGACTTTGATCCTTCGATGAAGTCAGGCAAAAGAACAGTAGACTTTAGAGGAGGTATTTGTTCAAACAAGAGGGGAAGGTCACGGATGAAAGAATGGCGTGCTTGCGTTAAGGAGGGAGACAAGGAAAGGAAATCTCTATGGCTTATGAGCTCTTCAAGCAGGTGAGAGGTGAGAATGTGAAGGGGGCTGTTGAGAGACATTTTGGGGAGATTGTGGGACCCTAAAGCCACAGCTGCCAGGGTCTGGATGCAGGGGTCACCCTGTGTCACCAGGTCTCACTGCTTTCATCTATGCAGGAAGGTGTGAAAGCTGTCTCCTTTTTGGCAAAGATCCTTTGTTAATATGTAAAAATGAAAATAGAAAAAGGTTTGTTAATGTCAGGGAAGGCAGCCTTAGAGAGAGCTTGAGCTAACATGGGGGGGGGCTGAGAGAAAAATTGAGGGGGGGAGAAGCCAAGGCAGAGAACAAGGGAGAGGCCATGAGGGAAAGGCTGGAATCCACACTCAAACAAGGTAGAGACCAAGAAAAGCCAGGATCTATCTAGCTTGGCCTGAGGTAGGGGATAACTAAGGAGTTCCTTAACTTGGGGGGCCAGGAATAGTTTGTCCCAGTGACTGACACCTGGCATAGCTGGAACTTGTCTGTAGAGGCGCTGAAGCCCTGGGCAGCCAGAGAGTTGGAAAGGAGAGTGGAATGACTGGAAACCCTGGGGTAGGCTGGGACGAATGGACGGCAGTTAGGAGAGAAGCGGGAGGAACGTGAAGCCCAAGGGGTTTTCAGCCCTCGGCTGGTCGCAGGGGAGAGGGGATATTGGTTCAAGGTTACAAAGGATGTGGGATATTTGAGAGAAATAAAGCCTGGGTCATGGTGGGAGGGGGGCAGCTGCAGGACTTGAGGTGTCCCAGCCTGGGGGCTTTATCCCTGGAAGGGGGGTGGGGGTGGTGGAGGATTGGTTTTGAAGTGGAGGCTTAGTCCGAGTGCAGCCTCCATCTAGAGGAGAAAATGTAGTGGACTTAAAGGCTGGGATCTATAAGGAAACTGTAAGAGGAGGGAGCAGGTCCCTTCCTAATAACCTGAGGAATAATAAGAAAGGAAGGCGGGAGAGTGAGATCTCCAAATGGAATTGAAGAAGAAAGGCAGGAGGTTTGGCTCCGGGCAGGAATGGAGGCCTCTTCCTCGTATCAGGGCCTGGGAGCAGCTGGGAGGGGAAGGATGAAGCCCCAGCAGTCCACTCCCATTGTCTCCAGCTAGGCAGGCCTCCAGCTAGGTGGTTGTGGACTTGGACTCTCCTTGGCCCACTGCCCCTTTGACTGTACTTGAAGCGAGGGCAGGGAGAGGGTCCCTGCTTGAGGGGGACCAGTGGCCCTGGGGACAGCAGACTGGGCATTTTGGAAGGCAGCAGTCCGAAGCTGAACGTTGGCCTGCGGCTCCTGTGTGTCCTGCCCCCTTTCCCTGGCCTCGTTCCCTTTCAGCCACCGCCTATCTGCCATTAAAACAATGTAAAAGCCATGCCTAGGATCTGCTCTATGACACAAGAGCCTGTTGACTATCATCTTCCCACCTCCATCGTCCACAGAGAACTTGGAACACTTGACATCCACTGTGCTGGCTACGCACATCCTTTCTCTTAAAACACAAAATCATAGCCGGGAAATCAGGCCTGCAGCCTGAATCCCAGCTACCTGGACAGCAAAGTCCAGGACACTCATCTCCAATGAAGCACCAAAAACCCGCCAGTGGATCTACAGAGCTGTGGCTCCAGTGGAAAACAACACTAGCCTTGAAGGGAAAAAGAGAAGCTCCTGATCAGCACTCAGGCCCCAGGGAAGATTCCCACCCTCCCCCTCCCCCCCCCCACACACCCCTACGTGCAGAGTCAGGGTCGTTCATGGTTGTACAGGCAGCTTACTGGCAAAAAATGCAAAGACATCTTTGCCTGTGTCCACTCCTCTTGAAAAGCACTGGATGGCAGGACTAAGGCAGGATGGGCACGGAGGCGGGGAGGGCTGGACCCCATCTCCCCCAAAGCCCCAGCCCCCACTTCAGGCTCCCCCATACCTTCCACGCTCAGCTTCCACGGATGTACTTTCCAAATCCCTTTCCATTTCACACCCTTCCTTGCCATAAATCCCACACCTGACAGGAAGCACATGATACCTGTCTGAGAGCCTGACTTAAGTCTCTTAACATTATGACCCCTGTTCCATCGATTTGCCTAAAATTACATCAATGTTCTTTTCTGTGGATGAATCAAACACTCATGTCTAATCTACCACATTCTCTTAATGCATTAATCTATTGATGAATACCTAGTATGATCATATGAATACCTAGTATGATCATACATGAAAAATGTAGCCAAAAGAAACCTGGGTATCTCAAGCACACCCCAACTGTTTTTCCGTTGAGTGTGCACCTCTAGTATAGCTTAATCACGTGGCATTCCACTTGCAGATTTTTGAGAAACTATTGACTTCCATAGTGGCTAGAGTAATTATCATTCTAACCAATAGTTTTCTCTTTTTCCAAAATTTAAAAGCATAACTCAGCTATTATGACTGACAGGAGTACTAATCTCAAGGTAGTCTTCACTGCCATTTTCATGATGGCTAAAGATATACATGTCTCATGTATTTATTGGCCATTTGTACTACTTATTTTGAGAACGGTCACCCCAATATGTTGGTTTATTTACTTAACGTAGGGCTTTAATTTTCATTTCTTTATATATTCTAGATAGTAAAGAATATCAGACAAAGAACATTTTCCCGTTCAATACACTATCGCTTCACTAAGAGCATCCTAATTCATTCATTTATTTATTTATTTATTTATTTATTTATTTATTTATTTATTTATTTATTTATTTTGCCAGTCCTGGGCTTGGACTCAGGTCCTGAGCACTGTCCCTGGCTTCTTTCTGCACAAGGCTAGCACTCTGCCACTTGAGCCACAACACCACTTCTGGCCATTTTCTATATAGGTGGTGCTGGGGAATCGAACCCAGGGCTTTATGTATTAAAGCAAGCACTCTTGCCACTAGGCCATATTCCCAGCCAGAGCATCCTAATTTAGTGCAAACTTATTTGTGATCTCTTGTTCTTATTGTCTTACCTACTGGAGTTCTATACAGACATTGCTTATGCATTTCCACAATATTTTCCTGTAGTATTATCAAAGTTGTTTTTTGTTGTTGTTGTTTTTGCAATTTTTTTTTTTTTTTTTTTTTTTTTTTTTGGCCAGTCCTGGGCCTTGTACTCAGGGCCTGAGTACTGTTCTTGGCTTCTTCCCGCTCAAGGCTAACACTCTGCCACCTGAGCCACAGCGCCCCTTCTGGCCATTTTCCATTTTTGTGGTGCTGGGGAATCGAACCAAGAGCTTCATGTGTAGGAGGCAAGCACTCTTGCCACTAGGCCATATTCCCAGCCCGTATTATCAAAGTTGTTACATAAAGTTTTTTTGGCATTTCAAAGCTGGGATCTACAATCAACACCAGTAAACCTTTTTTGGATAATTAAGGTTTACATTTTTATCAGTTTTATAAAACAGTTTATTTGTCAGTTCAACTTTTGAGCCTGCCACGTTGGAGATTTCAGCAGCTGTGTGGAATTATTTCAAATAGTCTATTCCATTGGTCTACTTGCAAACTTTTGTGCCAGCATAATGTTTCGGTACATGTTTGGTCTCAAGTTGGTGTTGTGATCACTCAACATTGCTCAGGACTTCTGGAAAATTGTTGTCTTTTGTGTTTCCATATGAAATTTAGATTTTTTTCAATTTCTAGGAAAAATGTCTTTGAACTATTGATGGAAATGAACTTATAAATTATTTTATTGAGACATCTCACATTAATTGTGACATTCCATAAATATAGAAGGTCCTTCCATTACCTAATGTCTTCTATAATTTCTTATTTCAATTTCTAGTTTTCTTTGTAAAAGGATTTGGAATCCTTTGTGGAATGCATTCCTAGATATTTTATTTGGCAAGACTACAGTGACTGAGCTTGTTTTCCTGATACTCTTTGTTCAGAAAATTGTTATTTGTATATAGAAAAGCAACTGACTTTCATGCAATTATGTTGTAGCTCTCTGTTTATCATAGAAGTTCTCTCTATGACCCTGGCAGCCATGTTTAATGGTTCTGATTTCTGGACATCCTTGTCAGCACATATTATTTTCTGCTTTCCTTTTCCTTGTATTTTTGTAGGAGTCATGATAATTGATATGCATGATATCGTATCATCCTAATCAACCATGCTTTTTTATTTTTATTTATTTATTTTTTTTGGCCAGTCCTGGGCCTTGGACTCAGGGCCTGAGCACTGTCCCTGGCTTCTTCCCGCTCAAGGCTAGCACTCTGCCACTTGAGCCACAGCGCCGCTTCTGGCCGTTTTCTGTATATGTGGTGCTGGGGAATCGAACCTAGGGCCTCGGGTATACCGAGGCAGGCACTCTTGCCACTAGGCTATATCCCCAGCCCCCAACCATGCTTTTTTAATGATTAGTAATGTCCAACGTATTTTTTGCTTGCTGTTTGGTTATTTGTGCAACATCTTTAATTTTCCTCACACCTTGAACTCTATTTCACCTGTCTTTTCACTTATTCTCCTGGTATCTCAGCTGACTTATATCAATGGTGATTAGAATGCATCTTCTGCATAGTCTCATTGCTGATTCAGATAGTTAATGTCTATTTTATTTCTTTAATGTAAAGCTAAATGAAGAAGTTACAAGATATGCTCATTTACTGCTTCGTCTGACACATGTTAGATTGCACCTAAATATTCTTGCATTGCTGCTCTGATTGTATGAGTCAAGTGTTCTTTACTCTCTGCTTGGCTGGAGGCAGTTTCTACAAATAAATTACTAAAAATCACTTTAAATTAATTACCATCATTTGCTTTTCTGGGGACCATTCCAACTATTGGGTCCAGAAGGAGAAAAATAGTATTGTGAGAGTGCTCATTTTAATTTAGCACTAACTATTGTTAGTTACCATGAGAAAAGTATCCTATCATGTTTTGATTACAGATGAGAAAAATCAACTTCTAGAAGGAAACCTCCTTTTCCAAGAGCACATGGCTAGTGTAAAGGGGACCAGTGCCGTGTGCCATGCAATCTGGCTCCAAATCTGTTGTGTTACAGAAAAGAGTCAGGATGGGCAAGAAGACCTTTATTTCTTCCTGAACTGGTGGTGGCTTTAAGATTTCTGGGAACCTACCTGAGTATGGTAAGTTTCACACATCTCTTTTAAGCACAGCAGCAAATAAATGCAAGATTATTTCTTCTACATTAATTCAGCCAGTGAACAGGAATATGTAAATTGAAATTCTCCCGAGGAACTCTCTAGACTATGTATACAAGACTTTCTTTGATCTGTATGGGAGTTAAGGAAATTTGTTGCCTCTTTATTTACATTAAATATGATCCCTCTGAGGCCAACTATAGCTAGTTTTACAGTATGCCATATTTTTTCGTCAAAATGTACTCAATTATAAAAATGCTAATTCTACAAAAAAGGTAGTATAGGGGATTTGTGATTCACAGTTCAGATTTGGCTCATTGCTAAATTTCATAAAGTGAAGGGTGATATTAGCCTTTTTAATTAATGGATTTTTATTTTATTTATCTGCATATGCGGTTGAACTTAGAAGTAATGGATAGCTGATAACTGATTCAACTTTTATTTAAAATTTAAATGTGTTTTATTCATACACTAATTTGATAATTAGCTTTAATATATACTATGAAACACATATGAAGCAAACAATTTAAATATAATTTTTCTCAAACTTTAACTAGCACATGAAGGTAGTTTATACTTAACATGTATAAAATTGCATATATACATATAGGTCTCAGTAATTACTATCTATCCTTTATGTAAGATAATCAGAGTTTTTCCATTTAAAATCTACAAGTTCTGCAAATTCATGTTTTTATCAAATCTCTTCATGTAGCCCACCTGCGAGACACTGGAAGCCATCGCTCTATTCTCTAATTCAGAGATCTTCACACACATACCGGTATAGAACCACACATGTATATGTGTAAAAAATATGTATATATATATATGCATAAATAAACACATACCTACCATGATCCTTTATCTGTCACTGGAAATTTAGCTTGTTTCTACATCTTAGAAATAATGTTTCAGGGATGGGAATATGGCCTAGTGGCAAGAGTGTTTGCCTTGTATACACAAAGTCCTGGGTTAGATTCCGCAGCACCATATACAGAAAATGGCCAGAAGTGGCGCTGTGGCTCAAGTGGCAGAGTGCTAGCCTTGATTAAAAAGAAGCCAGGGACAATGCACAGGCCCTGAGGTCAAGCCCCAGGACTGGCAAAAAAAGAAAGAAAGAAAGAAAGAATGTTTCAAGGAACAATGGAAGCACTGGTCTAAGTACTACTAAATTTTGTTCTTTTGTGAATATATGCCTAAGAATAATTTTATTTGTGGGTGTGTATGTGTGTGTTGTGTGTGTGTGTGTGTGTGTGTGTGTGTAAAAGAGAGAGAGAGATCATTATACTGCTTTTCTTTTTGGCAAGACTTGTTTACAATTCCTTCAAAAGCTTACAACTGCCCCTTATCTCCACATCCTCTCCAACACTATTAGCACTAATATTTTATATAACAACCACAATGTAAATATGAAATAACACCTAGCTGTGATTTCTATTCCATTTCTGATTAGTGGTATTAAGTATCATATATATATATATATATAAACACACACACATATATATATATATATTTATATAGTGTTGATCATTTTGCTACTTTCTTTGGGAAAACTTAGATTTGGTGCTTTATTTTAACTATTTCCTTAGTTTACATGCTACTGGGTGTTAAGTTCCTTATTCATTTTGGCATAAAATCCTTTAGCAGACAGACTTTGTTTCAAACATTTTCCTTCAGTTTATATATAGACTGTCTTTTATTTTGTTGATTTATTTCACAGAAAGAAGTTTCACAGAAGCTTTAGGTCTGATACAATTACACTTGTTTCTTTTTCTCATTATTTGAACTTAACATTGTTGCCATATACAAAAAATATTGACAAGAAACCATCGAATAGTTTTTCTCTTATGTTTTTAAATTTTGTAGTTTAATATCTTTATTTTTTATTTTATTTATTTATTAATTTATTATTATTATTATTATTATTATTATTTTGCCTGTCCTGGGCCTTGGACTCAGGGCCTGAGCACTGTCCCTGGCTTCTTTTTGCTCAAGGCTAGCACTCTGCCACTTGAGCCACAGCGCCACTTCTGGCCGTTTTCTATATATGTGGTGCTGAGGAATCAAACCCAGGGCTTCATGTGTAGGCGGCAAGCACTGTTGCCACTAGACCATATTTCCAGCCCTTAACCAATATCTTTATTTTTTAACTGACTTTTATACAGAGTGTATTGATTCAAGTTTCCTTGTTTTGCAAATGTACATTTAATTTCCTAAACATTAATTGAATAGATAGTCCCCTCCCAACTGTGACCTTTGGTGTCCTTCTCCAAAAATTACTTGATTAAGTTTGGGTCTGTTTTAGCTCTCTATTCTGCTCGGTTGGTTCATTTTTCTGTTTCTGTGAGATCACATACAATATTGTGGCTCTGGGATATAATTTGAAATTCCAATTCATAAATGCCGTTTTACATATTCTTTTTATTTAGCTTTTCCAATTTCTTTCATCAATATTTTAGCAAGTAGACCTTGTATTATTCAGACTTTTGTCACTGTACCAGAACGCAGGACAAAAACAAACTAGTGGAAGAATTACTTGCGTTAGCTAAATTTCAGAGATTTCATCCGTCATGGCGGGAGAATGTATAGAGATAGGGGAAAGGGAAAGGAAGAGCGATGGGAACCGCAGAGGGTAGGTGGGGGGGGGGCAGAGGGAAGCTGGCAGGGAAGCACGAGGGAGGAATAAAGGAAAGTGGGAAGGAGGGATGAAACGCAGTGCACTAGCTGGTGTGTTCACTTCCCCCTTTTATTCCATTCTGGCTGAAGGCCTGTGGGATGGTACTGCCCACCATCAGAATCCGTTTTCCCTTCCCAGAGGTACTCTCATAGTTTCTCACCCGAAGCTATGCTTTCACAGTCTCCCAGGCCCTTGTACATCCAAAGGAGTTGACAATCAAGATGGAGCCTCACGGGCTCTGCGGCAGAAAATGCGCCCAACACGGGACAGGGCAGCCCCCAACCACACACAAGTATTTTCCAGGTTTAACATTAAGAGACACAAAATATATCTAATTTTTGCCAGCATATCACATGTATATAATTATGTAGGTTTTCTATTGCTCTGCAGCTAAATAGTATCATTACTTTAAATGGAATTTATGTATAGTCATATACATATACCTATGTACACAGAAATGAAGAGATAGGAAGAAAAAATGTATCTTTGGAGAAGTCGAAGAGAAAATGTCAATGGAGGGCAAGTACAGTGGAATTTGGGAAGGAGATTGATGGAGAAGTCTCAAACTCGCTAGTAGAGTAGAAAATACTAGCATTTAAGAAATGCCTTGAACAGAGTATGAAATTGCTTCTAACAACTAGTACTTGTCTAGGATAGTCGTAGCAGAGGAGCACAATTGCTCCCTAGCAATGTACACATGATCACAAAAGATTAGCCTAAGAGAAATGAACTACAAGATTTGGAAACACGTGGCTTATCTTGGATGTTGTTTCTTCCAGTGTACCCTATGAAATTATGCCTTTTTCTTTTTGTCTTTCTTCCCCATGCTTTTACCCCTATGGTCACTGTAACTGACTTTGGTACCCTGGGTATTGTATGTATGTTTATCGAAACTACAGAAGCGAACACTAAAATGGAGAGACAAAGGGTAAAAGGCGAACCAATGCATCAGCAACACTTACAAGACAATCTGCTGTAAAGCAGCTATACAACTCAGGGGAGGGTGGGGAGGGAACTGGGGAGGGGGGGAGGGGGGAGAAAAACGAAGGAGGAGGTAACAAGTTCAATAAGAAATGTACTCACTGCCTTATGTACGGAACTGCGATACCTCTGTACATTACTTTGACACTAAAAATATTACATTGAAAATGGAAAGAAGACAGGGGTCCCCTTAGCACCCCAAAAATTCTTTGTGATCCTGATCAGTACAGCAGTTCTTACAGCACACTACCTTGACCTCAGACCCGAGGCCATAAACTCCCTCGGCTCTGACTCCGCTCTTCCTCTGCGCAGCCTTTGTTTCTGGACCCCAAAAACAATAGCATCCTTCCAGGCCTCTCCTCCCTTCCTGAAAAAAAAGAGGATTTGCATTTATGCAGCAATTTCAGCTTCATGTGTATGTTCTCATCCATAATAAATAAATTGAATATTGTCAACAAATAGTACAGTGCTAAGAATGGATAAGCAGAAAGATCCTAGCACAGTTCTTGAACCCTTTCAATAACTTTGCACTCCAGAGGCATATATTAGCCTGCGTTTTTAAGGAATATAATGTAAGCATGCGTTTGTTACGATGGTTCTGCATCGTTCTGGCAGGCAGTTATATATGTGTGTATGTGCATTTCTACGTACATTAGCTTCTTCCTAACACCAAAGGACTTCATTTTTTCCCCATTGCACCATTCGTAGATTTTCTACAGATTATTATTCAGGGTTTGGTTTCTCTGTTGTTTAATTTTCAGGTGATTCTATTTATATTATTTATCTCATAGATGTTTTAAGTAAGTCTCTCCAGCCTTTCACTAAGCCCATTACAGATATTTTTTGTACTTATTGCAATTGTTTTTGATATCCAGCATATTTTCTGGATGTTTTTCTTAGAATTCCCATTATCCTGATTATAATATCATACATTTTGCATAATACCTACATTATTAATTAGAGATGTTAGCCTGTTATTTTTTTTTAGTTCATAGTCTAATAATTCCCCTACTCTTGTCTATTTGAGTTGTGTCTTTAAGCCTTTAGATATGCCTTATATTTTCATTCTTCTTCATAGCTGGTCATGAATTTTTTAGTAAAAAAGAACTTTTTAATAATATGTTTGGGAAAGAAAATTACTCTCTAATAGTGTGATCCGGAGTCAGTCTTTATAGTGAGCCAGTGCCTCTGACTGGGACTGTTACAACTGATTCTTAGGTTTTTCTTTTGGAATGTTCTTTTTGTTGTGTTCTGTTTTCTTTCCTGCGTTCTAAGGCAGAATTGTCTGGCTAGAATTCTTTATTTCCTTGATCACTTGAGGAAGGCTATAGTGATCTGGAGTTGCATACTTCTGTTCTCCGGGTCATTAGGTTATGAAAACACCTTAACAAGTTAAGTCTTATTTAAGTATCTTTCAAGGAGGCCTGTTGAGAAGAACTTAGTGGTCTGAGAGATTTCACAAGCATTCCATTCCCTCTTGCAAGATGTATGAAAATATGCTTTATCCAGTTTTCACTGTGAGACCTAGGTAGAACTGTGAGAATAAAACTTACAAAACATAAAGAGGGACCTGTATTAGTAGCTCCCATCTAAGTTTTTAACTCCCAGTATTTGTACTTTGAGCCTCCAGCATTTTACAGGTGATTTTCCTAAGTGGCCAAGGAGGGGCTGTCGTGCATTCTACGGCCTTCTTGTTCCGATAAAGGACAACTCCCCATACTCTCTCTCTCTAGTTAAGAACACCAATTTGTCTTCACTTCCACAAAATTAAAATCAATTGGTGATTTTTAAAAGACTTTTCAGCTTTTTATTTGTTGTTTAGGAGACAGCGATGATTTTCAAAGTTTTTACATGTGGAAACAAAACTTACCTCTTAGCACAAACATCCAGTTGCATATATGTGGTCATATTAACAACTTGACCATGTATTACCTTTCTACCTCCTTAATACTCATACTGGTACATAAAAACCCCTTAGTATGCGTTTAGCTTTCCTACTGTGTCCTAGGTCTCGTATCTGTGGCCATCTTTCAGGACCTGAATGACTTGTTTCTTCCTATATCAAGGCTGCTTCTTGCTGTAACAGTCCTGTTCCCACCACAAACTATCTTTCCCCTATCAACATCAGCATTCTTTTTCTAAGAACAACTTTCTTATTTGAGTCAGTTGGGTAAAGAATTATATTAAGTGCTTCATCACTATACTATTTTCTTCTGTTGTGCTTGTCCCAAGTTTAGATGTTTTTCTTGGAGGACTCTTAACCTCATAGAAACAGGGACCTTGTGTAATCACAACAGTCACAAATATGGCTTAAATCTCTACTACAGAAGCAAAGTATTTCTATAAAATCATTATGAAGGCACTGACTATATTAAGCAGTGAATAATTTTACCACTTTTACATGCAGTTTCCTTTTTTTTTTTTTTAACCAGTCCTTGGCCTTGGACACATGGCCTGAGCACTGTCCCTGGCTTCTTTTTGCTCAAGGCTAGCACTCTGCCACTTGAGCCACAGCACCTCTTTGGCCTTTTCTATATATGTGGTGCTAAGGAATCAAACCCAGGGCTTCATGTATATGAGGCAGGCACTCTTGCCACTAGGTCATAATTCCAGCCCCTACATTCAGGTTTTAACAGGTCATTAAGAGTAAACATATTTCTTACTCTGTAGTCTTTGTCTTTATTTTTTGCCTTCATTTGGATCATTATAGATATTAATTTTTATGACACAAATAAATTCAAATTTATCCCCTTATGTTATTTCTTTGAAATTAATTAAATAAAATTATATACACACACATATATAATGTAGGCATATGTATGTGTATATATATATATGTTTGTGTGTTTGTGTGTGTATAAAACTGAAGGCAGTGTTATACTCAAGCACAGATACATGGATAAAACTAAAGGTACTGTTGAACTATCTGACAATAAATTAGATATTTTAAAAATTCTCTGTTATAGGATATAGAAATTAAGGTATGAAATGTAGCCCCATTTTTACATAATCCTTTGATTATGCTGACAGAAGAGAAACCAAAAAAGTTGAAATAAGTATAGAATATACTTATTATTAAGGATTTCCAAAGATACTGATATGTACAATTAGTGGAGCTAGTAACATTGTTTCAGACAAGTGGAAAGTTTTGCTGATTAAATTAGAGATTTGCTTCTGCCCTGGAAATGCCATGTGAGTAATTTCCAACATCCGTTGTTTATTTGTGAAAGACTTCCCAAAACTGTGGATAAATATAAGAGTAAGTAACTCAAGTTATCATGAGACTATGCTCTTCCTGCAATGAACTCTACATGAAATATCAAGCAATGCTCTAGAGCTGCCTGATTTAATCCTTGATTTTTTCATCAGAGCCAAGTAGTATTAGCTACCACATTCACAAACCATATCAAATCTGTAATACACGGGTGCTTATTGTCAAAATGTTGCTACATAGTAAGGGAAGAAAAAATGATAGAAAAATCTTTGATTTACTATTTGTTTTAGGATGTTTTTGTAGTATTTCTGAGTAGTTGCTTTATAAACAGCAAAAATTTACACTTTTAAAAGTAGCACACAAAAGTGGGGTGATTTGTTAGTTTTGAAATGGTTTTTACTCCCATTTAATATTAACTTTTCCATGTGCATTTCAAAGAACTCCTGAAATCTTCTTCAATAAATAGTACCATAATATGCTACATATAGATCAGAGATATCCCAGGAGCCAAATCAAGAAAATAGAGATCGATTTGGAGATGTTTTAGATGAGATTAGCAGCGTGGGAGCAGACATAACCTTTTGGAAGAAAAAAAGTAACAAATTCTTAAGTGTTAGCCATTTTTTAATGTGGCTCTTTTGTTTATTTTGGTAATATTGTTTTGTCTAAAAGTCACAATCTATTCTTCCTTTCCTAATAAATAAACTATACACAATCTCTACCCTTTATTAATTCTTCAATTACATACAAACTGCTGAGAATGATATTTAGATATACTCACTTTATTGGATCAAAAATTGACCTTTGGGGCTGGGGATATAGCCTAGTGGCAAGAGTGCCTGCCTCGGATACACGAGGCCCTAGGTTCGATTCCCCAGCACCACATATACAGAAAACGGCCAGAAGCGGCGCTGTGGCTCAAGTGGCAGAGTGCTAGCCTTGAGCTGGAAGAAGCCAGGGACAGTGCTCAGGCCCTGAGTCCAAGGCCCTGGACTGGTCAAAAAAAAAAAAAAAGTTAAAAAAAAAATTGACCTTTCTTGTAACAGAAAGAAAATCTAGTCCCAAAAATCATTAGAAAATATCCTTTTTCCTTCATAATAAAAATGCTTTACCATTACAATTACATTTTGTACTTCTTCAAAACCTTAAAGGTAAATGGAAAAATAGGTATCCAAAGAAAGGATAAATTCTTGAGAAAATTGAAAAGTATTTTATTCTTGTCTTTTAGTAGTTGTACAAAGGAGTTGTCATCCAACAAAGTAGTATACAAAATCAACGAATCTTGATCAATGTCACCTCTATCATCATTATTTAACAATGCGTTAGTATTTCTTCTACAAAAGGGAACTATATTGACAAATTTTCTTTTCAATATCTCAAATTCTCAAATTCTTTTAATTAACTTATTCCCTTATTGCAAAGCAATCACTTTTCCTAATAACATTAGCATAAGCATAATAAATACTGTAGTTTTCCAGATATGTAGAAAGAGACAGTCATCTGTTGCTGGCGACCTTAAAAATTTTACTCAGTATAACAATTGACTTGTGCAATATCACACTAGAGCCTAGAAACTGAGTATAAAAGCTCACATGTATTCTTTAAATTTTTATAAAGAATAAATACAGTTTCTATGTACATTACCTATGGTGATCTCTAAGCATGGAGTCCACAGCAAAGTTCACTGTATTCAAAAAAAGGAAGGAAAATTGTAGGAGTTAAGTATCTCATGTATATTACACATTTATTATTTTTCTTCCTAAAGAAATTTACCTAAATTGATAACTGGATGTTTTAATGTTTCATTTAAAATGAGTATTTGAGTAATATGTTTGATGAGAAGCACACAAGGATATAAACTCTGTGTAAAGTTAATATGCCTTCATTTCTGAGGAAGAACGATTATGGGGATAAGATCCTTCAAATATTCACATATTTCTCTTCTGAAATATGTGAGAGAAGGTGAAACAATACTGAAATGTAAGGCAATGTTGAAGATAATATGGAATGAAATAGACACATGAAAGGGCAAGATGAGGTGGAGAAAAGATACAGGGACTAGAAAGGAGTGATCCATTAAGAGCTAAGTGTACATGCTATGTCATGAAAGCAAGCTATATGTACACAGGTGGTACTTGAACCCAGCGTCATGTAGAATCTATGTTTCTCACTATTATGGTGCACAATAACTGAGCTAATACATTTGTGGTTTTACAGTAAGAATAATGTGGCATATGTATTTAACATACAAAAAGTATACAGTAGTCATGTGATTTGTGTGTACTTCCTTAATAAGCATTTAATCATATTAATACAAATTAACGATTAGCAGCTGTGGATATAATACTTGATCAATGTAATGGTATGTCTTAAAGAAAAGCACACTTCTACTTCCTGTATATTTTTAAAAATAATATTACATTAGATCCATTTATTTCTTTATACGAAATCACTCTGCCTCAACTCCACTGTGCTTCAAAATCACGTAAGGAAGTTGGTTAAAAAGAAAAAGCCAGCGCTGATGGCTCACACCTTTAATCTTAGCTACACGGGTGGCTGAGTCTGAGGATCACAATTCAAAGCCATCCCAGTCGGGAACGTCCATGACACTCTTATTTCCAAGTACAGAGCAAGAAATCTGCAAGGAGAGCTATGGCTTAAGTGTGAGAACACCAGCCTTGAGAATAACAGCACAGGTACAACCAGACTCAGACCTTGCAGTCAAGCTCCAGGACCCAGGAAAACAAAAATCTCAAAATCTTATATAATTATGTAAATCTGAAATATAAATAAGGATACACTTTGAAACACAGGTTTAAACAACTATTTCCTAAAGAAATTCCTTTGAAGAAATAAAATTCAGAATTGCAAATTCACAATTTAATCATGTCAAAATGATTTTTTCACATTTTTGTAAATAGTATTCTCATTTAATGACAGAAAAGCCCTAGTTGGAAGGTAGAATAGTTTCAGGATTTTTCTAAGAATTCCTATCAAGGCTTGTCCTACTCCACAGTAAATAAGAGATTGAAAATTATCATATGTTTTAAATGAGAGAAACATTTGGGAGCAGTTTTTCATGCTCATATGTGAAGAAGAATGTCACCATTTGAAATAATCGGCTTAATCATTGTTGGGAAAAGTCCTGATAGTTAACAATCCCTTTGATTTAAGAATGATTTCATGATAAAATTCACTTGATTGCATTTGTTATTTTTCTTGAAATCACATATTTATATTTACAAGTTACATAGATAATTTAACAAATTTCATAAATATTTATTATAGTTCAGTCCTTTGTTCTATGCTTTTAGATAAGAAGAATATTTCAGAAGCAACATACCTCCCATCACGCCTCCGTGTGGAGGGATGTTTACTTTATGCTAGAGTAAAATCTTTGCTGGTGGCTCATGCTTGTAATCCTAGTACTTATTTAAGAGACTGAGACCCAGCCAGGAAAGTCTTTGAGACTTTCAAGCATTCAAGCCCCAGGACCAACACACACACACACACACACACACACACACACACACACACACACACAATAGAAAAATCAATCCATTTGCAAAGAAATACATTGATTATTCTATACCAAATATAATAAACATTTGTTCCAAATGTTGCAAGCAAGAGCCACATTCGATATTAATTTTTATTATTTTTTTATTTTATTGTAAAGGTGATGTACAGAGGAGTTACAGTTACATAAATCAAGTAATGAGTACATTTCTTTTTGAATGTCACCTCTTCCATTCTTTTTTCCCAGGTTTTTCCCTTCTGACTCCCATCGGACACAACTTGTGCCCAGTTGTTCATTTTTAACTTAGTGTGTAATGAGTAATACAGCTGCATCTGAACACCCTGAATATACACAATGAAATGCTATGCTGCCATCAGTAAGAATGATATTGCACTATCCATAAGAAAATGGAAAGACTAAAAAATTCTAATAAATGATGGAAGCCAAGTCTAAAGAAATATGAATTGCATGCTTTCCCTCGTTTGTAGTAATTAGAATGTGCCTATAAAACTCTACAAATAAAAACTACGGGTGATAAAACACAAAACATTACACTTCGATATGATCAATTAAACAGGACTCTAAACATTCATATAGTGAGAATACAGACGGATATTCTTAGGAAAGGATCAATAGCTATGTGCATATGATCATATAAAATGATATTTATTGAAATGAATTGAAAGAAATGGAAACAAGAAGATTTTTTTCCTTAATTAACTTTTCATTTTTATTTTGTTTTGTGGTGTGTGTTTTTTCTCCTTTGTGGCGGGTTTTGATTTCTGCACCTTTTGTCTTGTATGTAAATTTTTCTGATGTTACTTTCTGATGTTAAGTGTGTCAGTCTGACCCGAATGGATTAGAAAGTAAGCAACTCGTAAAAGGCAGGATAAAAAGAGAAGGCACTGCTCTTGAGGTGATCTATGAGGCCAGGCTTCTGGCTATTTACGTCCATCGCCCATTATAGATAATGACAGAGGAGAAATGATTTTGAATGGGAATTCATGATCAATAGGAAGAACTTTTGAAAAACTCCCTGAGTGGGTAAGCAATAAGGAAGTGTGAAGGTATGGGCCATTATGGCGCTTTGCTGTTGATTACATGAACACTTTACACTTGGCAAACATTAAATTTATACTTGATTTTATTTTCCCTCTCTAATAAATTGATCTAAGATTACTGCATTGATTTTTGTGCTGTCATTTAGTGATACTGGGGTCTGGCCTAGAGGACATTGGCTTCCTAGGACAAATACTGTACTACTCCAGGTGTGATGGTCACCACTTTTCATTCATTCATTCATTCATTCATTCATTTATGTTCAGATAGAGTGACACACTTTGGCCTGGGACTACATTTGTACTGGGGACCTCTTTGTGCCGCCCACTTCCTGCGTAGCTGGGATTGCATGCCTTTGGGCATCTTACCCAGCGTTTTGTGACTGAAACACACTAACATGCTTGCCCTGCCTGGCCTGAAACTCCCTCTGATGTCCACACTGCAGGATTCACAGACAGGCAGCACCATCAGATACAGCACAACGGTTCTAATTCATTCATTTTTTAAAATGATTCTTTCCTCAAACAAATATAATATGCCATACATTTTATTTCTGCCTATCTTTATTCAGGCCTATTTTGGTTTCCTTTCTTTGTTTTATTTTATTTTATTTACGGAGGGCTTACAGTTACATAAATAAGGTAGGCAGTACATGTCTTGCCCTAACATTGTTCCCCTCCCTCCTTTTTCTCCCAGTATCCCTCCCCCTTGACTTCCCCTCCCTAAGTTGGAAAGTTCACTTCCAGCCTAGTTTCTTGTGAATATTCTTGTTGGATTGCTTCACACGTTGGCCTTTGTTTCACACATTTGTTATTCCCCTTCCCTTCCCCAAATCAAACAAACATATCTATAAGACACAGGGTATCAAAATAAAAAACAGTGACGATAGAGAATAAACCATATGAATCAAAAAAAGGAAGAAAGAAGAAATCACTTCATACAGTATATTAAAAACAACACCATCAGCAACATCAAAAAATCTTTTGTTTTTGTATCTTGGAGTTCATTTCAACTAGTATTTTATATGGTCATATTGAGCAATTGTTATCCTCTGCTCGAACTATCCTAGATGTACACTAATTATACAAATGAGGGAAACCATGGAACCTATGTTTCATTGGGTCTGGCTTGCTTTAATAGGATTGTTTTCCATTTCCTTCCAAATGGGGTCATGTCATTCTTTCTTTTTATATTTTTTTGTGTGCCAGCTCTGGGGCTTGAACACAAAGGCTAGGTGCTGTCCCAGATATTTATTCTCTGGCTAGTGCTCTTTCACTTAAGCCACAGCTCTACATTTAGCCTTTTTTGTGGTTAATTGACTATACGAGTATGTTGGACTTTCCTGCCCAGAATGGCCTATAATCCAATTCTCAGATCTCAGCCTCCTGAGGAGCTACGATTAGAGGCATAAACCACAGGTACCACATTACATTTTCTATTTTTAGAACTATTTTTTTTTAGAAATTTTCAAATGTTTTAGTTAAAAATAAATGTACACACACACACACACACACACACACACACACACACACACACACACTTGCCCAGGCCAAAGCCTAGGTGCTGCAGATCATCTATATTGTGGTTTTCCGTGCATATCTGTCTGGCTGGGAGACTGGCAGATCTTCAGGGCTAAGCCCATGTGTGGCGCTGTCTTCTATGGAAACAATTCCTCCCTCTAAGCAACCTTTACTACTCTCTTTTCTCAAGGGTATCCATTCTTGCAGAAATGTAACCAGTGAAGTTTGCTTATGTTTTTTTTTTCCTTGTAGATTGACTATTAAGCAGGTAATGAACGATGAATATTCATTTCCATTATTGGAAACATATTTGTATTCTGGTTTACCATAAATACACATATATGTATGTATGAATGTATGTATGCATGCATGCATGTATGCATGAATATAAATGTATGATCTCTATGCACAATACGCACTGTATAAAACACAATGCATATATTTTGTATCATACACACAGAGAATAAATGCATTTTTAATCAAGTGCCGTTTATCAAGCAATTTTTTTAGATGAGTAAGAATTAAAAAGTAAGGCATCATATATATTCAAAGAAATTAGATATCGGTAGCATCAAACTAAAAAGAAACCATCATAAGATGGACGTAATGTTTTTAAATGTTCTAGTTGAAATAAAGCAATAATTATTTGGGAACTTGGAAAGGTAGTTGAAGTATTCTTGCACAGAACATTTGACAGACATAAGCGATAAATACATGCAGAAGAGTGATATCTTTTGATTTCATTGCGTTTTGATGATTTTGAAAATTAGTTAATATATTTATCTGTGAATAAATTGTTTTCTAACAAAACTTTGAAATACCGAAGTAATTTGTTTCTACTTATAATACCTTTAGATTTGGGTTATGTAATGTTATTTGGACCATTCTCATTATTTGAGTTATCATTAGTTAATTTTTGCAAGTCTGTGGTGTTTCACAATTAGAGAACAACAGACATTTCGTATTTTATGGAAGTTTTGTCCAGTAAGATTAGATGGTACGGTGGCAGACTTTTTGGTAAAGAAAAGAAGGAACAGAAGCTGATGTGCTAATAGCAAAGATGATATTAATGATGTTACAAACAGCCAAGATGTTGACTCAGTTGTAATAACTAAACAAAAATAATTCTCCACTCCACTGCCAGTTCATGTGCCCAAATCAGGAAAGTAAATAACGTCAGTCGTCTGCTCGGAAAGTGAGCAAGCTGGTGTTGAGCCTCCTAACTTCTCTATTGTCCCATCTAGCACCAGAAATTAGAAGCAAACAATTCTTCCTCTTTTTAGACAATAGTCACAGCAGTATCAGTGCAGGCTAACTATGAACACAGTGAGGTTAGGATTTGGTACACAGAATGCTCACAGAAGATCTATAATGTTCACAACTGCTACGGGGGAAGCGGGCGAATTTTTTAGAACAATAGCTGATTCATTTGGGAGATGACAGACAGAAAATATATAGCATAATAAGGAAGAATGGCAACAGCTGTGTTTTCTTAAGGCTCATTTTTTCCCCTTCCCATGCCTCTGCAGTCTATTATGACAAAGTTAGATTCATTTGGAGATAACATGAAAAAGGGTCTAGATTTTTTTTTGAAGTGGGTTTTGCTCTTTGAGAGAAATTTCCCTGTGACAGATCCTTTCCCTTGAAAAACCACAAGTGAAAGTATTATTATTTGATACTACACTGATGTGGCCCTACACTGTACATACATATAGATACAATACTCCCGAAGAAAAAAAAGATTCCAAAATATAAACAAAATATTACAGTCTTTCCTGTCATATTGCAAACTCTTAGTCCGTGTGTTGATATTGGGGGAGAAATTATAGCAGGCCTTTTTCAGTAAAGGAGCAGATCACACATATTCCAGTGGCTGAAAAGGAAACCTTTCTGGTACATCAAATGCAAATAAACCAAGAATTTTAAATGATGTGGGCACAGCTGGAAAATGATGTGACTTCAACTATAGAATTCAGTTGTATTTAAAACCAGCATAAGGACTCATTAATGAAGATATTACTGCCCAATTTATGGTTTCAATGAGAAATTATGGAAATGGGACTCTTGTGGCTCGTGCCTGTAATTCTAGTCACTCAGGAGGCTGAGATCTGATGATTGTGTTTCAAAGCCAGCCCAGCCTCAGTGGGACTCTTATCTCCAGTTAACCACTTAAGAAATTGGAAGTAGTGCTATGGCACAATTGGTAGAGAACTAACCTTGAGTAAAAATGACTCAGGGACGGTGCCCAGGTCCTGAGTTCAAGACCCACAACACACACACACACACACACACACACACACACACACACACACACACACACACACACAGAGACAGAGAGAGAGAGAGGAAATTATGGGAGTTTCATTTGATAGAACTACTTTCTGCTACCACGTTATTTGAAACGAAAGTAAATGTATTTTACTTATTCTGATGGAAGTATTTCACCACGAGACTTGAACATTCCTTTCTTGTCAACATAGCATCTATAAAATCAATGCAATTATTACTAAGTCTGAAGACTTTGTGTGTCCTAGAAACTACTCAAAGGCAAGTAATATTTATCAACCAGTCCCTTGAAGTTAAATGATAACTTGTGTAGGTTTTCTGCGACTGAACATATTTCTGGAATTTTGAATGGATTAACTCAGAATCCACATATTAATTCTACCTGCTGGAAAAACATTATGTGTATGATTTCTAGGAAATCATACTTTCTTGGCTTAGCACCTTCCCTCTTGGATGGTAATTCAGTCTCTCCTTTTTCTATTCTATTTTTCTTGTTGTTTTAGAGTTTTATATGATGTACTATCTCTAGACTATAGAGAGGTTTTTAAAATAACTCACTCCCACTTTCTTGTTATTGATAGTCTATCATCTGTAAATGAAAAATACATTTGCTGCTTGGAAGATTTCTTCTTGTCAAATTTCAGTCTTCTTTAACGTTCCGACATTTGCATTTGAATGTGTAAGAGACACTTACATTTTTACAAGTGGAAAAACTGTATTCCTGATCTTTCCTAAAAAGGAAAGCTACGCCATCAAGAGCGTCTTCCATATCAATTGATGGCAAATCCATCACGCCTGCAGTTCAGTGCCAAAAGCCAGCAGGCATAAAATGTCCCCTCCCTTTTTCTCACGTTGCTTTCCTGTGATTGAGGGAATACTGATCGTTCTATCACCGCTGCCAACTTGCAAACAGAATCATAATGGCTTTTTGCCTGCTTTGCTAAAATATACTTTATTAGTCGCTCTGCTTCCATTCTCTGTCTACTGCAAACCACTCTTAATGCAGCACCACTGCTTCCTAGTGATAAAAGAACTCACGGCGGCACTAATCACCTCGGCACACTATAATTGCTTCAAATTCACAGAATTTCCAGACAACATGGTAAATCCTTTACAGACTTACAGTGATCTACTCATAGTTTGTGACCGTCTTCTAATTATTCTGTCCTCGTTGCTACAATGAATTTATTTTATTAATATTTTTTCCATAAGCTTAGGTATATCTTTTCTTTAGGGTCTACTTACAATAGCCTATAATATCTTCAATGACAAGACCCATATCCATATCTATATCTATATTCCTATATATATATAAATCCTTACATATCCTGACATATATAATTAGCATGTACATATATATGTATGTGTATATATATTAATTCCTTTATCTCCTTGAAACCTTTGCTTAAGTCTTACCTTTTCAACAAGCTATACTCTAGCCAATTAATTTAATATAGCAAATTATACTCCACATTAATATCTTTAATCTTTCTTCCTCTGGTTCATTTTCAACTGCTTTCATTATCAGTTTACAAAGTTATACTTTACTGCTTTTATCCAGTTACCAGTTTTTAGGGCTGGCATCTTCATTTTATTTTCTCTTGTGTTTCAAGTATATATCAGTATAAATGTCAAGGTAGTACTCCCAAATACTAAATGATTCACTTCCAAACATACCTCTTAATTCCTAGTTTTGAGTTACCTACTTTATTTCCTATTTAATAAAACTTTAAAGTTCAATCATATATACCTAAGTTAGCAAAATTGTAAAATATTACTTGGGATCTGAGCTATCTGTGAACAATATACACCTGCTGAATAATCTCTTTCATATAATTCCAAACACCAAGATAGACTAGCCACTTACTTAGTGTTATTCATTCACAAAAGTGGAAGAATTCCTCTTTGCTTTTTCAACATATTATCTATGTAGGAAATATTTGCTAAGATGTAGTTATATGGTTCATGAAACATTTTCTATCACTCTTGATTCCAATGGAGATTGTCCTTAATGAATGTTTACCTTATTTTTGAAGTGTATCTTTTAGAAATTCATTTTGTAATGATAACCTTGCTTTAAGCATTTTGCTACATGTATCTGAAAATACTGCTTATATTTTGCCAACAATTAAAAGATAGATGTGATTGATACATGCATATAGGTTATTTTCTTTCTGCACGTCAAACTTGTTATTCTATTAGTATTTGACTTTGCTCTCTGATGGTAGCAGTCCAAGTGCCATTCTTCATAAATCAACTTTGTATTTGTGTATGTACATTGAAAAGTAGAGGTTGAAGTCGCCTGGACTACATTGCAAGATACTACTCTGAAGAGCTCCCTGTTCTGGCGCATGCCCTTTATTTTCTCTTTCAAGGACACAATTTAAATAATCTAAACAAATTCATAGAGAAGAGAACACAAATTCTGGTGCAAAATTGAGGTGATACATCAAAGTCATTATTAACATAAACAATTCTAACATTGAAAATTTAATCTTAGCCAGTCACTAGTGTCTCATGCCTGTAATTCTAGCTACTTAAGAGGGTATGACCTGGAGCGCTGCAGTTCACATCCAGCCCAGACAACGAAGTTCCAGAGACTCTATGGCCAATTAACTATCAAAAAACAGGGTTGAAGACATCTTTCGAATGGTAGAGCCCTAAGTGTGAGCAAGTAAACCGAGAGAGGATTATGTTCCTGTGTTCAAACCCCATTGTAACGGAGAGGAAAAAGGTAATTTGAGAGAAAACTTCTATGGTGACTTTATCATTTACTTGAAAATTTAATAAAGGGATATCATACTTTATAAGTTTCTACACAGAATATATAAAAGAAGATACAAAATTTTAAGAAGTGCAGTTTAATACCAAGGCAGTTCCAAGATGAAAGAACCAAGTAAAATTCTATTCAAGGCAGCGTGTGTAACTCAATGATGGAGCTCTTGCTTAGCATGCTTCAAGAACTCTGTTTGCTTTCTAGAACCACAAAAAGGATATTTCAATGAATGGGCGAATGTGTGGAAATAGCTATGTAAGTTTAACAAAAAAGTGTTTAGAAAGAGAAAAACATAGTATACATCACATTATATGAGTCATGCTTTATACTTTTAGCTTGAGAAAGGTAAATTATGGAATAAGCAAAAGAAAAGGGAAATAAGCAGACTGATTACTCAGACAAAAGAGTAAATCAGCTGGGTCCACAGTATAAAATAATGCATTAAAAGCCTTCTGTACTCCATGTATGAGTGAAGAGTCAGGGTAACACAGGGGAGATTATATTCCCAGACAAAAATAAACAGAGATGATTATCCAAAAATCAAGAAACTGTTGACAGAACAGCTAAAATAGAAGGAGAAACACAAATAATGGAAACGTGAGAAACAGTCCCAAACTTCAATACTGGCTTCTCAGGGACAGAGAACTGGAATCAAACCACAGTATAAGCCAGAGCAGCTATTTTTAGTGATGAGACTAGAACTAAGGACCTTGGTTCTCTGCTTTATTTCCCTCATGGCTGGCACACTACCACTTGTACCATGATTCCACTTCCATCTTTTTTGCCAGTTAATTGGAATCTCTTATTTCTCTGCTGAGTCCTGTACCTAATCTCTATTCTCAGATTTCGGCCTCCCGAGTAGCTAGCATTACACATATGAGCCTATTGCACAAGGCTCCCAAGAAATTCGTGAGATGCCAATGTTACCTGTAAGACAAGACCACAGTGTTTCTGAATTTTAAATCTAATGTGTAAGCAGACAGTGGCAGTATTTTGTCTTACAGTGACACCTCTGGGGCAGGCTAGTTCTTGAAGGAAAAAGTGACTCCATATGTCTCAGTGATATACATAGACACACACACATACACACATACATATTATATACATATATGTGTATGTGTATATATCACTTCATTTAATATTGTTATCTTACCCCTTGGTTTATTTAACATATTTACCTTTAATTCTTTTAATTTTTACTTACTGTGTTTCCACATTTTTCTATACTTTGGATTGAATTATTTGTCATTTGCTCTCTTATTTTCATTAATTGCAGTTAGTTTTTGCCTTTTTCCTTCCCCTGATCACTTTTTAATTTCATTCCTATATTATTAATAAATTTAGTTTTATTGATATTTATTTAGCCAGTCCTGGGGCCTGGACTCAGGGCCTGAGCACTGTCCCTGGCTTCCTTTTTGCTCACAACTAGCACTCTACCTCTTGATATACAGGGCCACTTCTGGATTTCTCTGTTTATGTGATGTTGAAGGATTGACCCCAGGGCTTCATGCATGCTAGACCAGCACTCTACCAATTAGCCACATTGCCAGCCCCTAATTTTAAGTATATAGTTTATGGTATACTACTGTATATTCAAATAAAAATAATCAACAATTGTGACCTCTGGTACAGAATGAAGAGACCAAGCCTATAAGTACATTATACAGAAGGAAAAGGCTAGATACAAACAAAAATCTATTTAATAAGATGATGGCACAGAATTTCATTGTTTATAATGACTTTATTTGCACTGAAATTTACTTACAACTGAATGGTGTAAATACATGTGGCTTATGGCTAAAACGGAAAGCAATTTCTCCTCTGAGCCTAGTATTACTTTGGTGTAATATTGTTATTTTAAAGTTTCTTTCAAAAGAAGAGAAACTATTCCTTTAAATGAAAGCTGTTATTTATTTATTTCTCTTTGTCCTATATGTATATTCTAAATTTATATACTAAATCAGTCATTTTACTTTACCAGACTGTGATTTTACAGTATTACTATTTCATTTTCTAACCTCTTGATTCCAGAATGTTTTGTTTTCTCCAGTACTTCTCTTCTACTCTCTGGCATTGTTTCCAAGCATAATATGAGTAGATTGGTTTGTTTTTGTCAGTGTGAGTTTGTGTGTGCCTTTTGTAAGAAAACTGATCAGTTGAATTTTGTATTTACATATTTCATACAAACTTTTCAAAGTTACTATTTCAAGTAACTCAACTATAGTTTGGAAGTAATGTGTAAATTCCTGTAATAATGGTTTGACAAAAATTGTGAACGCTTCTAAATATCTAAGAAATGTATTGTGAATGCATTTACTTTCTATGAAGCCAAGTGAATCCTAGCCAAAATGGCACAAGAATACTTAATACATTCCGTTTAGAACGTTTGATCAAGATAGACTGAAAATTCGATTTCAAGAACTCTTTCTATGATAGGATGTAAGCACTTCATGAGAGAGTAATAGGAGGTGTTTGGGATTTGAAGCTGACATCAATAGCACCTGGATGGAGGCCACCAAAGCACACCTGAAAAATTCCATTGCCATGGCTCCATGGGACATTTGAACAAAACTGTTCTTGCCATATTAATTACACATTAATAAGACATATGATTAATTAGCTGATGTTAATTTTTGTATGATTCCTCATTGAGGAGCTAAAATTAATGAAACTAGATGATCATCATTGCGTAAGTGGCGATAGTGGAAAATTGAAGTAGATCTAGTCAAAAGATCAGCATTTTAATCACAAATGAAACAAAAAGGTGCCAGAATTTTTAAAAAGAATGAAAGTCTCATATATGGATAATTAGCACATTTACTTTGTAAGAGTTTTATTTTTCTACAGAGGTATTTTTTGGACCAAACCATTTCCAATTTCACAGAATATTTTTTGGTTTTCATATTTCTAAATACATTTTATTACTTTACTTAAATAGCATTTTTGTTTTATATTGTATCCACATGTTTTGGATTTGATAGCTCCATATGCTTCTACTGAAAACAAATTATTGCTGTTTTGTGATTCTGGCTCCTTTGTTTTACCTTCTTTTGTTTTATTTTATTTTATTTTTTGCCAGTCCTGAGGCTTGGACTCAGGGCTTGAGCACTGTCCCTGGCTTCCTTTATGCTCAAGGCTAGCACTCTGCCACTTGAGGCACAGCACCACTTCCGGCTTTCTCTGTTTATGTAGTGCCGAGGAATTGAACCTAGCGCTTCATGTATATGAGGCAAGCACTCTTGCCACTAGGCCATATCCCCAGCCCACCTTATTTTTTTATGTGGCCTCTTCCTCCATCCCTTCCTTTCCTCTTTTCATTCTTTCTTTTTTTCCCAATAATTGATTTATTTAGCTTAAGCTACTCATTTTTTAAACCTTTGAGAGAACAATTCTGTCTAATTCATAGACATTCTCGTATATCTAAACTTAAAATTATCATTACCTTTGCCAAGTCAGCCATCCTATGTGTACCTGACATTTATTCAAAATTATGTTAAAAATCTACATCTTTCTGCCATCTATCCTCTCCTCTCTGATGCCTGTATTTGTTTATATCATTCTCTTGGGTAACTAAGAATAGGACCTTTAATATATCTAGTAAATACAGGATTTTTAATAGCACATTTATTGATTGGATGTGCATTACTTTCTTTCATTTAGAAGTGAATATTCTTGAATATAGGCATTGTTTAGTAGGCATCTCAGGACTCCATTATTATTAATTAAATTCTCATAGAGATGTTTCACAGTATGCATCTGACCTCTCTAGGACACTCATCTATGTACTGCTTTTGTATTAGCAGGGACAGTAGTTAAGTTGATGACTAGAAAGGAATAGGCACAAATCAGCAGAATAAATGCAAAGCTTATCAGGGTAGAGATGTGATACTGAACATTCTGGATGAATATTGTATGCATGTATCTTTGTAGTTGTGCAGGTGTATAATAAATGATTATTATATAATCGGCAGACATAGTGCAAGGTTTTCATGTTTTAAGAGAATTATTTTTCTTTAGAGTATTTTAATCTCTACATTTAATCCCTGCATTTCATGTATTAGTAAAATAAACATTTGACTCCTGAAGTAATCTTTATCCTTGAAAAAATAATACTTGAGTTATGAGTCCACATTGAAATAAAGATCATTTATGCTTTCAAGACAGTGCATACATAAAAGCCCTTTTTAGAAAACAATTTTATGATTTTTAGCTTGCCCATTATTTTACTTTATGTCCTTGTGAAAATGTAAAAATATAATTCTTTATAAATGAGCTATATGACTGAGGTTATCAGGTCTTTAAGTATGTCAATAATATTACCTATCTAGAATGCAACATAGTAATTTCTTCAATTCATTGAACTACTGTTATAATCTTTTTTAATTTAGGTAAGCATTTCACTGGCAGAATGTTATCATGGAAGGATGCAATTCAATCTGAGTAACTATAAATTTCATAGGGCTTCAAAAAGCTAATGCAAAGGCAAACTTTGAAATAAGAATGATATCATTTTATTAGACAATTATCCTGCATAAAATGAAGCAAGAAGCCAACAATTTAAGCTTCTGTGAAAACTTAAAACTATTAACATTTTTTTCTGGTATACTTTTTTTAAGGTCATACAACCAGAATATGATAATACAATTGTAGGTGGATTTTTCTGAAGACAATCTAGATATAAAAGAGTAGATAACTCATGTGGAAAACTCAGTTGCTGTTGAAACATATTAGAATAGAAAGTTTTGACTAATGGAGGCAAGTGGAATGCTATACTCCACTTCAATTTCTACATAGGTAAATTTTTGATTTTCCCAGATCAGTTATATTGGAAACCATTTAGGATTTTCAAATACAATGTTCTATATTCCAATACATACCAAATGTCTACTTTAAAACAAAACAGTATTTAAGTAGAGGCTTCATCTGATTCCTTGGTATAACTTTTGGTTTAGTTTCTTTGTACATGTACATGTTTCCAAACAAACAGAAACACTGTACTTTCTTGATTTCGTGTGATTTGATGCAATATGATAAATAACTTGATTCACATAAAAAAGCATTGTACTGCTCTTGTTATAGGCTGTTTCCACATGAACGCACAATAAACACTTTGAAAAGAATGGAAAGATAAATAAAGAATAGCTTTATTTCCAGAGATCATCACGTTGGGTTAAATCAGCCAGACTAAGAAAAACATGTGTGTGATCAAAAGCAATGGAAAAGACCACGAAAGCAGAAGGGAGACTTTTAGGGAAAAGAAGGACCAGCTGTAGAGGGGGTGAGAAGAGGGTGAGAAATAAAGGGAACATATGCTCAAAGTACCTGATATATAAAAATATTAATATAAAATGGTTGCATAAAATATGCTCCAATAAAAACATTATTGAAAAAGATTCTGTTTGTTTTGAGAGATAATAATTGAGAGTTTATATTGCCAGAAAGAACTTTCATTAGGCTTTGTTAGAAATGAGTACAATTACAATTCATTATGTATCATGTTCAGATAAGCTCTTCAGTTAGGAACTGTATTCATCACAGTCACATATTTAAATATATTGGTGTTGGTATTGAAGGATGGAATGAATGGAATTCTTATCAATTTTACTTTTTTAATACACTAACTGTGGAGGTTCTATGTTTGAATTTTATTTTATTTTATTTTACTTTTTTGCCAGTCCTGGGGCGTGGACTCAGAGCCTGAGCACCGTCCCTGGCTTCTTTTTGCTCAAGGCTAGCACTCTACCAGTTGAGCCACAGTGCCACTTCTGGTTTATTCTGTTTATGAGGTGCTGAGGAATCGAACCCAGGGCTTCGTGCATGCTAGGCAAGCACTCTACTACTAAGCCACATTCCCAGCCCTATGTTTGAAATTTTATGGCCCTTTCTCAGACAGTTGAATCAAGAGACATACTACAATTTTTTGTAGTTATTATATGAAATAATTTCCATATAATTCAAAGTAATAAAACCTTTCAAAATTGAAGAATAATTATGCATAATCCCAAATATAATTAAGAGTAATCATCAAACTATTGTTTGATAATAATTATTCCCTAAGGAGAATGTTGTCAGACAGAAGACTTAAAGCAAATTAATTAAGAGATAATAGAAATATATTGGCAGTCTAAAACAGTGAAGAAATAGACTACCCATTGTTTAAACAAGGACTTGATGTGTATCCCAGTCCATAAAACTGGCCATCCTCTTACTGTCTTACTGTCCTGGGACTATAGTCCTGAACTACCACACCTGGCTTTAGAACCAAGTTCATTTAAATAAAAATATTTACACCACAGGAATCTTATTAGGATATTACCATTTACCTTTTTAAATATTAGAAATTGTTTTATTATATAAGGTTCTATTTTTAAGTTTGTCATTAGAACAAAAACAATGAAAATTTAAAGGATAACTCAGATTTTTGTTATCAAGGCTCCATTTTACCAAGTGATAAACTTGCAGATTTTTGCTTTATTTTTCATATGACAAAGAAAAGTTTCAAATAATAAACTCTATAACACATATCTATTTTAAGGCAGAAATTGTCCAGAAAGGGGAGAAAATTTAGCCACAAACTCCAAATTTATTTCATGTTTTGAAGCTTGAGAAAGAACATCCAATACACCACAAAAATAATTTTAAATTACTGGTAAATATCTTCTAAAGTGATCTTCAGTAGATACTTGAGTAGTCCAAATCATTGTACATTAGTGGCTACAATTAAAATATTTTAGATATAAATTGGTTAATTTATTTTTGGCCTATTATGTGATACTGTTGTTTGAACTCAGGACTTTGCCCTTTTTAGACATGTGACCTGACACTTTTTCCCAAATATTAAAAAATCTCAACCTAATGAACTCAAATAGCTATTGCTCACTGAACACTAAGAACTACACCAATATCACTAGGAAATATATCAATAGTAAATAGGTAGTCTCTGTTCCATTTAGATAGTGGAGTATAGAGATCAAAATCACAAAATTAAATAGCTCAAGAAATTCAGGAATGGCTTTTTCTGCACCTATCTACTGTATTCCCCTCTGACTCTTTTACTTCATAAAACAGAATAAAAATTTCTAGTAATTTCTGAGAGATAGTTTCTTGCATGCATATTTGTTATCTACATAATTTGTTTAAGAAATAAACTCTGAAGCACTAAGAAATGAATGTCTCACGCACGAAGAAATGAGTGAAGTATTTTCCCTTCCTTCATGATCTGATAAGATGACTTCCTTAGAAAGAAAAGGGTGGGGCGGCAAGAATATCTATTTCTATATCAATATCCAAATACAGAGAGAGAGAGAGAGAGAGAGAGAGAGAGAGAGAGAGAGAGAGAGAGAGAGAAGAAAATAAAATTAGGAAAAGAGAACAAAAGAACATAGAAGAGAAAGAAAGGGACAAACAGAAAGAGACAGACATAAAAACTGAGAGTGCTATCCACTCATAATACCTTCACCAATAACAGCAAACACTGTCACAGTAATACTATATCACCAATGATGGGTCAGTGCAGACCCAGAAAAACCCTTAACAAAATAAAATAGTGTATCATGTATACAATAGGGGTTAGAGCTTACACTTTGCCTAAGGGAGCAGAAGAGGCATTGCATTTCAAAACAAGGGCTTATCCTTTGAGGTCTAGGTTATTAAAACGTAATATCCAAACAAAAGTTTTGGAGAGCAGTGAGGACAAAACAGAGTTGGGTGTAAGAATTAGGAGACTCATGAATCAGAGTAGGAATATTGATGGCTTGATAGGCTCAACTGTAGTTAGGATGAATGACCGAAGAGGTTCTGGATGATATATGTAAGTCATCCTTCAGAAAGCCCAGGAATCACTGGCTGGGAAAAGAGAGAAACTGAAAAGGAGCAGATTTGAAGTTTCCTAACTTGAGAATTAAAAGTAGAGGTCTTCAAACACAGAAAGTATGCAAGAAAAGGATGTGATGCCAGAAACCATAATATTTTCTTTACAACAGCAGATTTTCCATATATATGTATATATATGCGTACATATATGTACACATATGTATACATGATTTAGTAAATAAAAAGAATGATGCCAAGTTAAAATCTAGGTCTAAATCATTGCATAGGTCAATCATTTGCTTTACTTGTTTACTAAACTATTAGTGATTCTCTTTGATTCAGAAGCATTTTACTTACTTTCCAAGAATGATTTGTTTCTAGCTATTTTCAAGACTTTTGAGCAATAAAATCTCAGAAAGAACTGCACATCTAGGTTCGCTACTACAAGAAAGAGACCTAGTGTCTTCTTTCCTTCCTTCGTAATAAAAAATAACACATGCGAATAAATTATTTCTTAGTCATTAATTATTCTTCTACAGCCAAATAGATTAGACGACATAGAAGAAATAAAGTCCTTTATGAAGTAATATTGGTCTTCAGGGTGACTAAAACACCACTGTGTAACTTTTTGATTTTGTTTCTTTTGTCTGTGCTCTTGTCTTTGAAGTCTTCCTTATTCTGATTACAATTCAGCACCTAAACCTACCTAATTTCTTTTACTGAATGGAAAATGTTGGGGACTACTTTTAAGAGGTTTCTCTTTTCTCTTTTACTGCTCTGTGTGTGCGTGTCTCTCTCTCTCTCTCTCTCTCTCTCTATATATATATATATATATATATAGCATTTATTTTTAATTGTTATTATAAAGATGATATATAGAAGGGTTACAATTACACGAGACAGATAATGAATATAATTCTTTTTGAACTGTCTCCCCTTCCCGCCCTCTCTTCCAGGTTTTCCTTCCTGTTCCCTTACTTACACAAGATGTACAGTTTACTTCCCATATGTCTATGAATATCGCTGTTGTATTTGTTCACTCTGTCCCACCTTTCCTGTGAGCCCTTACCCGTCCAAATACAAACCAACTAACAAACAAGACAAAAAGAAAACTAAACAAACCAGTAACAATGGCAAGTAAAAAGTAACCTCTCTGTTTCCTTTCCTTTAAATTCCTTTCATAAAATATTATTTTATATGATCATATGCACATAGCTATTAAGCCTTTGTCATTTACTCCTATAACTGTTCTCTTTTGGCCTCAATGTTCGAATGCTTAGAAACCTATATAATATAAATTATCCTGTCTCTATGTGTGTATTTATATCTTTCTAATAAGGGTGTTTACTTGTAGATTTATAGGCACATTGTAGCGATCACTAATGAAGGAAAAGGAGAAAACCATGCAAACTGTGTTTCTTTTGTTTTGGCTTACTTTGCTTAATATAATGTCTTCCAAGTCTTTACATTTCCTCAGAAATGGGGTGATATCATTCTTTCTGATTGAAGAGGAAAAGTCCATAGCATACCACATTTTATTGATTCATTCAGCCACTACAGGGCATCTGAGTTGATTCCATATTTGGCTATAATTAAACAGTGCTGCAATGAACATGGCTGTGCTGGTCTCTTTAGTATGGTTTTATTTATATTCCACTGGGTAAATGCCTAGGAGTGGAATTGCTGGGTCATAAGTAGCTCTATATTTACTCTTTTGAGAAACCTTCACACTATTTTCCAGAGTTGAACAGGTTTACATTTCCACTAAAAAGAGTTCCTTTGGCCACATCCCTGCCAATACTTGTTATTTTTAGTTTTCTTCTTAATGGCCATTCTAACTGGGGTGAAGTGAAATCTTAATGTTATTTTGATAAAAATTTCTCCAGTGGCCAGAGATGTTGAACATGTTTTTGGTCATTTCTACTTCTTCCTCTGAGAAGTCTCTCTTTAGGATTTTTGCCCATTTATTAACTTGGTTGTTAAGTGTGTTTTGTTGTTGTTGTTTTTTGTTTGTTTGTTTTTGCAGGTCCTGGGGCTTGAACTCAGGGCCTGAGCACTGTCCCTCGCTTCTTTTTGCTCAAGGCTAGCACTCTGCCACGTGAGCCACAGCGCCAATTCTGGCCATTTTCTATATATGTGGTGCTGGGGATTCCAACCCAGGGCTTCATGTATAAGAGGCAAGCACTCTACCACTAGGCCATATTCCCAGCCCTGATTGTTAAGTTTTTGAAGGTTTATTTTTTGGTGGTTTAATTTTCTGAGCTCTAACTATATTTTAGATATGAGGCCCTTGTGTGATGCATATTTAGTAAAAATCCTGTCCCATTCTGTGGGATTACTATATATCTTGTTAGCTATGTCCTTTGCCATTCACAAGATCTTCAGTTTGATGCACTCTGAATTATCCAGTTATTCTTTGATTTGTTGTGATTCTGGGTTAGAACAAATTCATGTCACCTGCCTTTTGCATTGAGGTCTTTGATCCATTTAGAGTTGTTTCGGGTGTAGGGTGACATAAGCATATCTAGCTTTGGGTTTCTACAAGTAGATAGCCCATTTTGCCAGCACCATTTGTTGAAGAGGCTGTCTTTCTTCCAACGTGTATTTTTTGCTCCCTTATCAAGTATTTGGTGGCTTGTTTCTGGGTCTTCTATTGTGTTCTATTGATCCTCAGGCCTATACTTGTGCCATTATCATGCTGTTTTTATCACTATGGTTTCCAAATGAACCTTACTATTATTCAGTTAGTGACAATTCTTACTTGAAGGATTTCAAATAACAGCAAACCTGAGTGACTATAAGAGACTGCCATTATTTAAACAAGTCTCTTAAATTTTTAAGTATCTCAATTTGAAGAAATTTACTTTTCTATTTTGGGATTGAATTATTTTTACTAGCTTGTTTTATTAACAAATAAATTAATAAATAACTATGTTGTCAGTGTCAAATAGAAATTTTAGAAAATTACCTGGAGAATATAGCTCTTTAAAGGGAAAAATAGTACTAATGATTGAATAAAACAAAAAAAGCTTTTATCTGCATCATACTTAAGGAATTTTTTAAAATATGTTTAACATTTTTGAGATGGCAATAAAAAGTTAATTGTACATACTTGTAGTTTCAGGTCCATAGCAGGCCACAACAGGAGGATCAAAAATTTGAAAGAACCAAAGTCTGAAACAAATAAATACAAATGTATAGAATTTGTTTTGTTTTGTAATATACATAAAACATATTTATATACATATATATCAAATAGATACCTCTTCTTTCTGTGTATCTTTCTCTCCTCAAATATGAGGCACATATACATGCACAAAGAGGTCAATATGAACAAAATGATGAGATGGTCCTTTCAAAAATTCATCTGAAAATATGAATTAGCAGTATGAGAAAAAGGTGCAGAATAAGGAAAGAATTAAAATGGAAAAAAAGAAGGAAATAGAAAAGAACAGAGGTCTCATGGGTTGACAAACTATATTCCTGACTCCAAATGAAACACTGCTTATTTTCATAAACAAAACTTTATTGACACAGAGACATTTATTTACACAGAGGGAATAGTTATTTTTGCATGAGAATGACACATTCCAGAAGTAATAGTAGTCCTTTAGGATCTGCAAAACTGATTATAATTGCCACCTTGTACATTACTAACATTTTCTCATTGCTTATCAAGTCTATGATTATTGATCCAATAATATACATACTGTAGAACTGAAATATGAATGTGATAAAAAAAAGTCAATGTATTGGTAATATGTGTTAAAATATATAATCTTTATTTTATCTTTTATTTACATGATATAAAGAACATGTACCATGGTTTTGTAACACCAGAGATACTTTATTCCATAGCCATATTTTACTACCATTTAATCCTAATGTGTATTATAACTTACAAAATTCTACTACTCTTTTTAATCTCTAGAATATTAATCCTTCTTCATGGTCAAGAAAGCTTGGGAAATACTGATCTATATTTGTCTACCTACATGCTAGATTTATTGACTGAATGACTCAATGCCCTGACTGGAAATAAACAGTGTTTCACAGGCTGAAAGGTTCCTTGAGAACAGTTTCGTAAACTCTGAAAAGGATCATCTTTTGAAGAAATAAAGGAAATCTCTTTAGAATGTTTCATTTTTCATGCTTCCTTCTAGAACTGATTTTTACTTGTTAAAACCATGGAAGAGCTATTAAAACACAATACCTGAGAATATATATTTGAACAGAGTCTAAATAGAGACTTCATTTGTATCTTGAAATTAGTTGGAAGGTGAACCTTATTGAAAAGTTATAAAGCAAAACAATATAGAATTTTCATTTTTTACATTACTTGTTATAATTCTAACATGTCCTAACATTTCATAACATTTATCTCTCTCATAGTAACAAAATGATCTTCTTTAATGATGAAGTATTCACTTCACTTTTGCTTTTGTAATTTATTAACTATCACTTTGAAGGAGTGCAGTTTGAACTCAAAGCCTTGTTCTTGCCAGATCAGTTCTCTACTACTTGAGCCACACCTTCAATTCCAACTGTTACTCTACATATATGCAGTTGTCTGAGTTGTCAGGCAATATTGTAAAGAGTAACACTCAACACTGTTTGCAAATATTTAAATACCTAAAGGAATAAAGAATTACAAAAAAAAAAATCCCTCTTTGGTTAGAAAAAAAATTCAAAAGAGTAGAACATGATACCCAAGGTTTTGTATTATGAAGTTCACAAAGTTTACTTATATATCATACTTACAATAGCCAGAGTGTGTAAACAAGTATGGATAATGTTTAAACTTATTAAAACATTCAACGAAGTATGGTTGAAATACAGATTCTTCTCCATCCATTGTCAACTCACCTTGTCTGCCTTGAGCTACTTTGGATGCAACATTTAGCTTCTAGTACCTTCAATTTCAGTACAACTAAAAATGATGAGTGCAAATCAAATGCAGCACAGAGAAAACATCCAATATCTCCCATGTCTCTAAATTAACAGGTGTATTACTGAGCATGCCTTTCCAAACTTTAGGCCAGTATTGCTTCCACCTATTTACTGAATAACTAGGATTTGTAAAATCCTGTTGATAAAATTGTATATATAACGATGAATAATGTAGACAATGGAAACCACACCCTCTTGCCCGTAAAGGAATGCCGATGATCTCACTACATATCAGTTCTGACATCTGCATATGTCAGTTAACACAACACAGCCTGGGATTCCTGATGCTTGAAATTCCAGTACCCAAGTGACCAATGCTCTGTGTTTGGATGAGGAAATGCTTGAAAGTTCTGTCAGTACATGGCCAAATTTAAGGCCAAGTTTCTTCCCTATCATCTTATATAAATGAGTGTGTCTATGGATATGGATATGTGTGTATACATATATATCACTTTAATTAATGAAAGTTCTCTAAACCTTTTACTCTCTGAGGAAATACAATGGACTAGCACTTTAACATTTTTACAGATATATCAACAGATATATCAACAGAGATTCACCTTAAAAACAGTTCATTTTCTCAATTGCTGTAACAGTTTATTTGAGAAGAAGATGATATATCAATAGTACAGTAAAATATATAAAATTGTAAGGAATAAAATATTTTAGTTTAATAGAAATTTTTAAGTGGCCAGTGTCAAAGGTGATCATTGTTTAACAATTTATCATTTCTAGACTATATAGGAAAATGTCTAAGTATGAGGATTATGTGGGTTATGTGAATTAATTAATAATACCACTTACATTGTGGAAAATATGCTCTGTGTGAATCTTCCTTCCATCCTTTCTGGAATACCCAGGAGAAAATAACCATGGCATAATGATGCCCTACTCTGGAGGCAATATAAGCACACTCTTGGCCTCTCCTTGCAGAACTGTAAAGGGTCAATTGAAATATTTTGTTCTCATCAAGCTCCCTAGAAAGGGATTTAGATGTAGGTTGGGATTGGATTTAAAATATAAGAAATTTAACACACATATATTATATATATTTATATATATATTCATAGTATACAAAAAGTGTAAGAGGAATTGGACAGTAAAAAGTTTTTTTGTTTATCCTAGATATCAAATGAGAAAATAGGCACTGATTCAGATGAGGATACTTTTGGAATATGAGAGGAATGTATTACTTGTTTGAATATATGTACTCTCATTGCAAAGTTAGACAGCCCTCATTTGACAAAGAGCTTTAATCAGATCATATTAGAGGATCTGGAAGGCTTGATTAGGAAAGAGAAAGAATTTAACTGGGAAGAATCAAGGAAAGTGAATGACTTCAGGATGTCTACCTGTTACATGATATATAACTGAGGTCATTTGGAAATGTTTTAGGAGGAATAAAAACATAGGATTCATGAGGCCTGAGGGACCTGTAACCACGGGGTAGCATGGCTGAAAACAGACAGAATCTGACTGTCACGATACCACTAGAAATATCCATCATAGCCGGCCATGAACTTGGCACTGTATGAATGCTCATTGTGCCACCAACGCAACCTACCTTGTGTGTCAGTGAGAAGACCACAATTGCCCCTGTCACCCTAATCCTATGAGTCACATTTGTCCTGTGCATCCCAGGTGCTTCTTTGTCACAGACCTTCCTTAAGTATTACAAAGTGGTGAATATTCCAAATTCATCAATATTTTTGACTCAGTGACAGGGAATTTGGAAGAGGGGGAATTAATACTTTTTAAATTGTAATTGTAAGGTGGTGTGGAGAACGGTTACGGTTACAGTAAGGTGATGAGTATATTTCTTTTTGAACAGTGTCACCCCTTCCCTCCACTTATCCTAGATTTTCCCTTTCAAACCCCCCTTCAAGCTGTATATTTCATTTTCAACATAGTGTCTAGTGAGTTTCACTGCCATATTTGATCACTTTTTGTCCCACCGTTTCTGTGCTCCTCCACAACCCCATAAAACAGACAAACTTACATATGACACAAAATGTAATAAAGCAAAAACAGTAATAAAGGGAGAAAAAAGCAAACAAACAAAAAGTTTCTTGCTTCCATTTCTTGGAGGTCATTTTGACAAACATCGTTTTATAAGATCATATGCACATAGCTATTGAGGTTTTGTGATCCTCTCTTAAGAATATCCTCCTCTGGTCTGACTCTGTGGGAAAATAATTAAAACTGGAGAAGGAAGATCGGACTGTCAGTGTATATAAGCATGCACACATTCATATACATGTATCTATACTATGCACACATACATAACTGATAATATTTGGAAATTATAATAATGTTGAATTTTTGTTTTGTTCTCTGAAAATGAATGATAAGATCGAGAGCTAGACATCTCAGTCAGTTATATGAATACTTAATATATCATAATTATATCTATATATAATTCCAACTTAAATTTATTCTAAAGGAACATGTATTCCAAGCAACACTGAGCAAATGCTGGTCTTTTTAAACAAATTTCATCCTCCCAAAAGTATCTTTACCACTATGTTTCTTTTGTTTGAACATATAATAAACCAAAATAATCAACATCAAACAAACAGAGCTAAAGAGAATGGATCAAGTTTAAAGAGAGACTGGCATTGAAGTTTTTAAGGCTTGATGTTGAACATAAGTATCTACATAGTAATATACAATGGAAACAGATGAGCTGCTCCAAAGAGAAAAATCAATTTTCCCATGAATGCCTCAGGAAGGGGCAGATTTACTATCCAAATTTTTTCAAACACTAAATAAAAATATCTATAATTTATGTATATTTATTCCCTCTTTCTTTCTTTCTATGTTTATGAGCAGTCTTATAAATGAGATTATAATCATAAAAGTAATGTTGAGAAAGGTTACTGTTATAGTCAGGTAATGAGTATATATTTTTTGTACAGTGCTACCCTTTCCCTCCATTTACCCTAGTATTTCCCTCTCAAGCCCCATTTCAAGTTGTATAGTTATTTTAAACATAGTATCTAGTGAGTATTACTCATCCCACTGATATTTTGCTTGGTTTGGGAAGAAGGAGGATATATGAAGGAGAGTCATGAATATTTCCAAAAAATAAACTCTAATTAATTTTAGATGATTTTTTTTTTTTTTTGGCCAGTCTTGGGGTTTGGACTCAAGACCTGAGCACTGACCCTGGCTTCCTTTTGTTCAAGGCTAGCACTCTGCCACTGGAGCCACAGCGCTACTTCTGGCCTTTTTCTATAGATGTGGTACTGGGGAATCAAACCCAGGGCTTCATGTATATGAGGCAAGCGCTCTTGCCACTAGGCCATATTCCCAGCTCATGAATTTTTTTCTTTTGCTAAAAATTATTTTATATTTTAATTTTATTTTATTTAGTTAAGTCTTATTTCATATCCTAAGTAATGATCAAAGAAAGTTTATTTAATTATACAATACTACCTCATTCATTAGATATTAATATCTAATGATATTTTTAATGAAAATACATTGAATAAATAACTGAGTAAATCAGTGAATAATCCTGAAAATGTGATGAAATTTTCCCACCCCAGCCCTAAAGCTCAAGGTCTTCTAAGATGTATTCCTTTTTTGCTGGTGAGATCTGCCATTTGTGCAGGAATCATCAACACTGGCTTTATCATTGACGTCAGTGAGTCATGAACTCCTGTTTTTATTGCTTCACCCTATTTCTCCTGGTATGAAGGCTGTCCTGGAGTACATGCCTCTAATTTGTTGATTATAAGCATTCTTATGGCTGTTATATTATTTAATAAGCTGGATGTGAATCTGTTAAGCCCACTCAAAGGGCTTAATTACTCTTCATTTGTGCTTTTCAATCAAAGCACTTAATTACATTGTAAATAGCATCACAGACAGTTGTCCTTACATTTGCCTCATCCATCCTTTCCTGCCCAACACATCTAACAGGTGGACATGGAAAGGGTTCAATATTCCTTTGTTTACTGATCCTGTGACATTTGTAGTAATTCAGGTCCCTTCAATGTATTTAGTGTAGAATAAATAGGTTCTTTGAGAACATCTAATGTAGTGTTTTTCAAACTTGTTTTGTTTTATTTTGTATTAATGATGAGTTTTTTTCAAATGAAATGTTATGTATGTATGTAAAGAAGCAAAGGACATAAAAACACACAATATACTGATGAAAGTGGAAAAATAGGTAGAACCCTCTACAGTTTGATCCACATTTTCCATCATAATTACTTGTGAAATTGTTGAACACAACATGATAGCCTCTAATAATTCTAGAATTCAAAGAATTGATTTAATAAAGTTTTCCTTTTTATGTGCTCGTGCACAGAGATTCAGAGAAACATATTCACCCCAATGAAGCCACATAGGAACACAAATTATGCTGGTTTCTGGGTACTTTTTCTCCTTGAAAGAATAGAGATTGGTGTCAAGAAATCAATGAGGTTGAATGCTGTCTTTTACATGTCACCTCTTAGGTGCTCTTGTAGCATCTGGGGTACTTTTTAGGGACAGCTATAATGACTACCTGTAAATAAAATGGTAGGGTAAATTACTTCCCCATAATCTATACAATATCTTCAAGCTATTTTTATTTATAAAGGTTTCTATTTTGTTCTAGAAAACAACATTAAGCCTAGTCTGAGATAAACACAGTTGCTAAGTTGAATACTCAAAGTTCTGACAATAAGTACTGTATCCACCACTGTCCACAGAGCTGGATAATAAAGCATACAGTTTCGGGGAACTTATCATGTACTTCTTTTTGTGGCTAGTTATTGGACTTCCAAAATAATCTCACATAAAGCTTACATCAACCCAGTACATGAGATTTAATTAGCTTTATTTCATAGTAAAAAGGAAAGTCAGACTGAAGAATCAAATAATAATAATAATGTCACACAGCTAAAGTGTTTTAGTAGGTTTTATTTCAAAAGACCTTTTAGATTTTAAGTCAAGGCCTATTGAAAGTATATTATCTCTCACTCAACTACATACCATATATAAAATTCAATAGCTAGATTGATCTTGTTTTATTGCTTGGAGCAAATGGGGGAAAAAGTCCTTAATTTTTGTTTTTACTTTTTTGTACCCTTGTACTTTCATTAAGTTTCAAAATCGTACCACAAAGGCCTGGAAATTAGTTCAAGAATACAGCACTCAACTTATTTCAGGGTATTATGGCAACCCATCAGGCTTACTTTGCTTTCTCTCTTGAACCCCTTGGTATTTACATAAGGTTGAAATAGCACAGTTAGTGAGATGCTCATCAGAAGTCAGTGCGTATTCTGCATGTCTAATCTTTGAATCTGGCATCTAGCAACATACATCAGGCCAGCAAGCCTGCTGGCACTCAGACTCATGACAGTACTTAAAAAAAAAATTGTTCAGGCAGGCCACAACATAAACACAGCACATGGAAACCACTCAGGGTTATGCCTCCAGGCTATTCTGCCAGCCACAAGACAATACAGTATCTGTGCTCATCCAGTCCTGCTGGAAGTCAAATGACTTCTAAGTAGCTTCCAACATCCTTATTGCTAAATTATGAAACTATCTTGCAACCACAAAAGACTGCTTAGTGTGTGTATTCCAGCAGTTAAGAAATGCATACACCCACAGGGAGATAATTCTGTTTTCCATTTTCCTATTTCTTCTTTTTTTCCATAATTATATGCCAAGCTCAATGACAAAAGAGCTTATCATTTTCTTACATCCATTGCTATAAAACCTTATAAAGATATTGATGCATAGCCCAAATTTCTGCACTATTCATCTTTCATTATACAATAACATAATTTTGTGTGAGTTATTTAAAAAGGTAAGGGAATAAGCCATAGCTAAAATCTTAGGTTAAAATGTAAGGGAATAAAAATTCATAATTAATCCCAATTTTAGCATATTTATTACTGGTACACATCTTTGAAGAGATAGAACCTATCTGTACTTAAATATGTGCCTATTTCTGAGAAATATTGATTTTATTTTGTATAGTGTTTGTACTTGCTTAGTCTGATTATACGATGAATGTGTACCCATGTTGTTAAATATTAATTCTCAATATGGCTTAACTGGCTTGCAACATTTCATATTGCAGTTAATTTAAACAATATTTTGTAATTGTTTACAATAGATTTTTTTCAAAAGTTCATAAGTAATGCTAATACTCATTTCTTTATGTTAGTAACTTTGATTGTGTTTCTCAATTTTATGGGTCTTAATACTTGAAAAACTAAGGGCTCATATCATTTAAATATCATTTGTATCATGAAATATATTGGGATGGGATAGGCGTGTGGCATATGCTTGTAATTCCAATTAACTGGGAAGTAGAAAATGGAGGTGATTCAAATCTAGCCTGCTTCAATTCTAGCCTGGACAAACAGTTAGTGAGCCCCTACTTCAACAAGCCTGTAAACCTAGCTATGAGGTAGGCACAGATTGGAGGTTCACAGATCCAGTCTGATCCAGAAAAAAGAATCCTCAAAAAATTACTTAAATCCAAACTAACTAAAAGCAATCCCAAAATAAAGAAAAGCAAAAAGCACTTTGTGCATGGCTTAAGTGGTAAAGTACTAACCCACTAAGAAAGCATAATGGCCCTTAATTCAAATTACAGTATGGCTAAAGAAGAAAGGAAAAGAAAAGAAAAAAAAGGAAGAAAGGATGGGAGGGTAGAGGACGGGACAGATGAAGAATGGAGGGGAAGGAGAAGGGAAAGAGAGGGGAGGGGTAAGAGGGCAAGGCAATGAAGGAGAAGGAAGAAGGGAAGGGAGGAAGAGGAGGTTATATACTCACATTAGCTTTCTAAAAAGGTTATGAATGGGGCTGGGAATATGGCCTAGTGGCAACAATGCTTGCCTCGTACACACGAAGCCCTGGGTTCAATTCCCCAGCACCACATATATACAAAAGGCCAGAAGTGGCGCTGTGGCTCAAGTGGCAGAGTGCTAGCCTTGAGGCAAAAGAAGCCAGGGTCAGTGCTCAGGTCCTGAGTTCAAGCCCCAGGACTGGCTAAAAAAGAAGAAGAAAAGTTTATGAGTTTCTGTCAAAACCTGTCAGTTCTTTACTGAAAATTATAATACCTGTTTCATGTACAAATTGAAAACATCAAAAATAAATAAAAGAACTATACAATCTTATTTCTTCTGACAAATTATCACAAAGATTTATATTTAGACATAAAGATAGACAAATATCCATATCTTAGAAACAAGCACTTAGATATTGATTTAAAAACACATAAAAACCTGCACCTTATTGCAGAGTTAAACATCCTAATTCTTGCACTTAGTGCTGTAGCAAGTTTATTTCATATTGATGCATAAACCCTAGAAAGTGAAGAGCATAAAACTTTTGCATGTGTTTTCAGTTTGAACTTCCTATGTTCTGCTTTACAGATTCAGTATAAATGGTTTTTACATAGTCACCATTGTGATTTTTTTCCCATTATAAATTTATACTAGAAACAGCTAAACGATCACTAAAATTTTAGCAATTGATTTTGGTTTCACTTTTATTAATTATTTTGTTGAGAGTATTCACCAATGTATTTAAGTATTTAAAGATTTGTTTTGTTTATTATCTAGCACTAATTCTACTGCATCCCGTTTCTCTATAAAGAAGATATGCTAATTTGTGCTGTGTTTGGTATTCATATAAGTAAAACTGTTCTAATACTATTTCATGGAATTCTTTATAATTTATCTCCATTGCTCACATCATCTGACTTATTGAAATTTTATTTCAGAATAATATAAATTCATATGTATTTCCATGTATATGTTGATGGTAATTCCTATAGCCTACATCAAACATCATAACTACACTAGTTTGGTTGAAATCCAGTACTTGAGGGGCTGAGGCAGGAAGTTTAAGAGTTCTAAACAGCCTAGAGTACATACTTACAGTTGTATGTCAATAAACACGTAAAGAAACGAACACACAAGAACCCTCAATAGTTCACTGTGAGTATGGCCAAGGTTGAAATGCTTCCCAAAAGAAGAAACTGGACAGAGTAAAGAAAAATAAAGCAGTCTGAAGAATTGACCAGGGAATTTGACTTTTAATCAACTTGCTCTTCAGAATATGTGAGCTATGTATGCTTTGCCATTCTTTTATGGATCCCCAAAGTGTTTTACATATCACTGAAGTATAAAAGCTTCATACACATTAAAAATATACTAAAGTAAAAGCTGTAATTTATAACTTTTCACCTCCCCATAAAAGTGAATCAGTGTTCTACATATATTTCTTTCAAGAAAACTTGGTTTTGATTTTAAAGTTGAAGTGTATGACTATTTTCCTGTTTGGTGATAGGCCTCGGGGATAGAAGGAGATGCTGTAGATTTGCCTAGCTTCACTGCACCATGCTTTATAGATTTCAGAAAAAAAAAGGCTTCCCAGACACTGCCTTTCAAAACTAGATGGCTCAAGAAGCAGTACCATTGCATGTCTGTGTACATGGTTACATGACCTTTAGATCTGCACTATATGCCTCCTACCTTCCTTCAAAACCTAGAATATAAAACAGTAATAACTCTGGTGTAGGAGAAGAAGAGGAAGGTCTACTTTATAGGTGTGGTTGTTTGCTTTATTATATAACAGAGTTGTTTCAAAAGAAAAATGAAGAATGAGTGAAGAGTAAATTTCAGTTGGCTTCTAAAATGTCAACAGGCAATCTAAGTCATTGTATTGAAAGAAAATATAAGATTTTCAAATTGAAATATTAACTTGTCTTTATTAAATAAAAAGTTTAACAGGACAATGGTTCAAATATTGAAAGTACAGAGACATTATTTTGAGCATCAATGTGGCATGAGTCAAAAGTAGAGGGACAATGTCATTCTTTCTGATAGAAGCGTAGAATTCCATTGTATATATGTACCACAGTTTCCTGATCCACTCATCTACTGAGGGACATCTGGGTTGGTTCCATATTTTAGCGATGATGAATTGTGCTGCGCTAAACATAGCTGGCGGCTTTGGTGTGGTCTTGCTTGTAATCTTTTGTGTAGATGCCCAACAGTGGGGCTGCTGGATCACAGCCTTTTGAGGAACCTCCATACTGCTTTCCAGAGTGGTTGGATAAGTTTACACTCCCACCAACTGTGTAGTAGGGTTCCCTTTTGGCCACATCCCCTCCAGCCTCATTCTTACTGGGTGAGGTGGAATCTCAGTGTTGTTTTGATTTGAGTGAAGTGAGCCAGACCCAAAGAAACATAGACTCTATGGTTTCCCTCATCGGGAATAATTAGTACATGACTAGGATTATCATAGCAGAAGATCACAATAGCTCAGTATCTATGTACATATGAACACATAAGATAATGTTAAGTGAAAACGAACTCCAAGTTATGGAAGCAAGTGGTTTAATACTGTTATTTTCAACATATCATGTGAAATTATTCCCCTTTTGTTTTGTCTTTCTTTGCTGTGGTTTAACCACTGATGTCACTGTAATTGATTTTGGTGACCTGGATATTGTATATATGTGTATTGGAACTAGGAAAGGGAGAGGGAATATCAACATCGAGAGACAAAGGATAAAAAGACAAACCTAGGCAGAAGCAGTACTTACAAAACTATATGTTGTAAACCAACTGCACAACTAAAGTCGGGGAGGGAAATGGGGAGGGATGAATTTTGGAGGCGAAATGAGGTAGGAGGTAACAAGTTGGATAAGAAATGTATGCAGTGTCCCACAGTATGAAACTATAACCCCTGTGTATATCACTCTTACAATAACGAAATGAAAAAAAAAGAGCAGAGGGAAGAATGGATAGAAAAAGAGAAAAAAATCTGAGAAGAAAATAGAACTTTACAAGACATATTGTATTTGAAACCTGTCCAAAGAAGGCTAAGGAGGAAATCAATGAAAGCAAATACCAAATACAAATAAATTATATAGTACAATAAAGGATACAAAAATTGTTTGCCTTTAGGACAATCTAAAAGAGGAAAGAAAATACAGAGTAAAAAGAAATATTTTTAAAGAAGAAAGAAAATAACCCCTACAATCTCCACTTCACTTTGCAATCTGAAAAGTTTTATTGATATAATGATACATACATCACCAGGCTCTTTAAATCAAGATCTCTCAGGAGTTCAAACTTCAAACAACTGCTGATAAAACTGGTGTTCATGTGCACAGCAACTTCTTTTAATAACAGCGAACTTACATATAGTGCAAACAGAAATCTGAAATTGTTTTAGATTGCAAGATACATTTTAACATACTAAGCAAATGCATCTTTACAAAATTTTCTTTAGCAATATCATATTCAAATACCTGAACTGGAAACACTTTAGCTTCAAATTTGCTTTAGTGAAATGAGATTACTCTTGTAAAGCTGATTCATAACCACAAGTTATTATATATGGAAATATAATTCATACCATTATGTTTTAGAATACTTGAAAAAAAATACAAAATCATCTTCATCCAGAAGAATGGAAGTGTGTACATAATCATTGATATACTCAAGCAAAACAAGTGATTTGTTCCACTTCTGGCAGAATCATTTAAAAGGGTGTATTGAAAACACTGTGACATGAATGAATTATCTGTCTATCAGTTGAAAAAGAGTCATTCTGATTAGTAAAATGAAAAATATCTGAATAACAATAAAATTACTGTTCACCAATATTTCACTACCCAATTGCTTGCCTTGCGCGTCCCGAGGGGCTTGCGCTGGTGAGGTGCCCAGGAGGCTAGGACCTGCAAGGACATTTCGGAAAGTTAGCCCACGCCAAAATAAAAATAGAACCGAATGGAGGGGAGAGGGAAGGCAGGGTAAATGAGAAGAGAAGAAGGAAAAGAAAGAAAAAAGAGAAGAGGAGAGGAGAGAATTCTATATCATTGTAGTCTGGTTCAGAGTGTTTACAATAAAATACACCAGGCCGAGTGGCTTAATGAACAGAAATTTATAATTTTCACCATTCTAGAGACCAGAACCTCAGGAAATGTAGCAGTAGGGTTGCTCTCTGGTGAGGGCCCTGTCCCCAGGCTTCCACAGAACATGTGCTGCATCCTTTCATGGCCTTCGTCCCGTCCATCTTTGGACAGACAGAAAACTATCCATAGGTTTAAAGCCCTATCCTGATAGCCTTACTTAACCTAATAACCTCCTTCAAAGCCCTGCTTCAAAGGACAGTTACATGGGCGATTAGAGTTTCAATGTATACATCTGGAGTGACACAAGTGAGTTCATATCTGTGCAAAACTGTGATTTGTGACATTTAAATATGACATTTGTTTCTCAGAACTCTAATAACATTCTGCATAGTGCTTATGGACTACTGTGTGTATAATACCTAGGCATATTTCAGGGTTTGTGAAGGAAGTAGTCGAAATACTCTGATTTCTGTGTTTTCTGGAATTTCACAAAAGTCAAACATTCAGTATGTTTTATCAGTTTTAGAAAGTTGACATATGATGGTTCCACTTATTATTATTATTTATACAGTGGTGTAAATCTAAGTATTTTGTGAAAACTATACTTCAAATTGGGAGGTTTGTCTTTTCACTGAATTAAATTAACTTTAATACATTTTAATAAAATCTGCTTTGTGTTACATTATTTTGTGAAAAGATAAAAGTTGCATTGAAAAGGCATTAGCATTCTGAACCTGTTTAACAGGCAGAGTTAAATTCTATAGTGGAGGTTTACTCAATGCATTACCAACTTAGTATATCCTTCACTTACAGTGAGTTTGTCACAATGCAACTATGAGTCCAGAAGCATTTGTACTTGAAATCACCACACAGAAAAACAAACAAACAAACAAACAAATAAATAAATAAATAAAAGCAAGCAATATCTATTGCCAAAGGTAACTGACAAAAGATTCATGATCATAAAAACATTAATGGTCAGAAATCTGGAGTTGAGAATGAGTTAATATTTTTCTCAACTGCAAAGAAGCCTGGTGACAGATTGTCTCTAAATAGTATTAGTAGCTAGTTTAACACTGACATATCGCAGGATATAAAATTCCCTCCACAGTAAAGTGTGTAAAATTATGAAAGTAATTGAATCTTGATTTAGGATATTTGTAGTGAGGAAATGTCTGTAAGTTTATAAACATTACATGTGTTTTCAGGCAACTTTTATCTCAAGTTTCCAAAGAATATGCAAATTCTATCAGAGAAAGTACATCCACATCAAGGATGATAGCTAATAGAAAGAAGCTACTCATAATAAACCATAAAGAATAGTCTTTGCCTCATTCTTGTCAATCTTCTTTAATTGGTGACTTTAATGACATTCCAAAAGATGTGATTAAAAAGACCACACTCAAATTCTACTAGTGGAACTCCAATCACATTACCTTAATCACTAAGAAGAAGAAGGAAAAAAAAAACCCACAGTAAAATGGCCTGGCATTTTTGTCAATAGGGTACAGGTGAAGTGTTCAATTCTCTGTCACAAAGCCATTGCAAATGATATGTATGGGGCTTGGGGAGTGGGAGACAATTCTGCCTAAAGAATGATGCCAATGAAATTAAAATATACAATATGTTAATGTCCTGGGCCAAGAGGACAATCTTACTTAGATTATAATAAAAGTATGGTCTTCAATTTAATTACATTATTCATAAGCTGGAAGTTGAGAGACTATTGTGGAGTCAACATGTGAAAATCAGAGTGTTTCCAAAAATGCCAAGTGGACACTGGAGGGTCTGGAAGATCAATTCAAAATGCAAGGATGGTTTAAGGAATAGAATGTCTAGAAAAAGACAAAAATAATAGCAACTACAATCAATCATCATAGAAATACAAGCCCAGATAAGGATCCACAGATAGGTATTTAAAAGATTCAGACTCATCAACACCAAGGAAAACCATTTTAGAAGACTGATACTTTAAGCAGTTGAATGATGTGATTCAAGAACTTCAAGTTTCTCATCATTTGCAGTATTTAATGCAGAAAGGATGGCTACTTATGACAGATGCTAACATTGGTAATTCCTACTTTAGGTGATTGGATAGGCAAGGTTATGTCTTAGGTCAGTTCCAACTCAAATTGCTAGGATTATTGTTAAGTAGAGGTGAAAGTTCTTTTTAGATTTTGACAAAAGCAAGGTGATATATGTAACTATCACAGATAATAAAATGTCTGCTGTCTAGCTAGGATCGAAATGACCCTTCTTTTTTTTTATTATGAATAGTGGCTAGTCTAAAACTTACTCAAGGGTCTGTTAGCAACAGTGCAATTCTTACATTAATGTCACAGTTTACAAGGACTTGTTTTGGGAATAAAATTGTCTATGTATATACATATAGACATTTTTTCTGGGAGTAGCACAATAAACTACATTATTTTTCTGTCACCAAATAATGTGGTGCCAAGAATAAGGATTTAACTATCCATAGGCTAATTTAATAGCAGACATTCTCATTTTATTCCAACTCATATGTGAACAAACTAATAGGATTTCACATGTACATGCAAGTCTGCATATGTCAAGCTATTCCATAAATCTAAGTCAGTTTTCCTACATTTGACAAATAACCATTATCAATCTCATGCTAAGTGGGTGTTTAAATTTTAGAAATCTAAACAATTTAAATTGAGCTGGAGTTGATCAGTCAGAAGATTTCAGAATGTCTCCTATTTCCTTAACTCCAATAGGGAGCAATCAGAGGCTGCAGAAATAAGTTGTAAAATACATAAATGTCACTTTTCTTCCCTAGTGGTTTGAACCTTGAAAAAATTCAGATTCACAGAGATGCCACTCAAGACATTTCATCTGAGAAACACTTTTACTGTCCTTCCTTGCATGACTGGTTTGGCTGTAAAAGGGTAAGGGAAAATTTTGCTAAGGCATTTTATACAATCTATTTTGGAAGGAAGCAATTAATTTAATGACTGTGATATGTTCTGGTTTTAATCATTATGGTTTGAAAATGAGTCATACACGGCATTGAATGAATCTGACATTCTCTTCTATATTATGTTTCTTTTAGGCACTTTTGTATGTAGACCATAGGGGAACTTTATAAATTCCCTCATTAAAATTATACTTCAGCAATTATTTATTCATATCCTGGAATGTCATTCTGTGTACTTTGCCACTTCCATCTGCTTCTTGCCAATTCATGAATGAACAATTTTTGCCGAGTTCAGGATCTCCATGTGATGTTACTCTCTCCGTGGAGTACATTTCTGTCACTAGTAATTGGGTGCCAGAAACAGCACAACCTGATGCCAACTATGACAGCACCAAACATAAACAGTTTGCACCCTACCCAATTCTGGGAGACTCTTTTCTTCTTTACCTGCATCCTGAGGGAAGACAATTATAGTTACCAAGGAAAGAAGGATTTCACATTCTCCTTTACTTGAATCCTTGTTTACCTTTATGACAGCAGGAGTCAACTATCTCTCACCTCATACTCTATAGTTCAATCCTTTCCTTTTCCTGGATCCTTCATTAAAATACCATGAAGTTACTGTTAGCAGAGAACAAATGTCTGCTCCTAGTGCTTGATCTTCAGGGAATGGGAAGATAACGGCTTTGGATTGGCACACAATGTACAATTTGAAATGCTTCCCAATAGCCAGAGACAAAGGTACTAAAGCAGATGATGTGCAAGCAGGTGTGTTTCAGGGCTCAGTGACATTGTGAGGGGCCTTGGTTGGAACCAATCTTTGTTCTGTCAGTTACCTCACATTGCACAACGAAGTATCAGCTTTTGCTTTCCAGCAGCAGTGTTCTGGCAGAGCTATGAGTTCTCTTTTATGCATGAGAGTAAGTTAGAGATTCTTTACCAGTGTTGTACAAAACTACTGCACACTTGTTCTTGTGCCAAGTCCACGAGCATGAAGTCTGAGGAGCTAACTGTAACAGCACACTTATTTTGCTGCTTAGAATATATAGCTCACAGCAGATAAATGAGTTTTCTACTGATGATAAAACAAATTAGCACAAACGTGGTACCTTACACACACCCAAGTGTGTTATGCTATGGTTCTTTTATTCAGTACAACATAATTCTTACTGGGATAAAGTTGGGGTGTATGAAAACTCTATTGCCTTCTGGAGATGATAAAACAAATTGCTTCCCTTCACTTTCCACCTTCTAGGAATAGTTGCGTTCTTTGATGCATGGCTTCTTCCCTTCTCTCAAACCAACAGCCCTTTGCCTAATGCCAGTTTCACACCCTCTGACTCTCATCCTCACAACTCTCCCTGGTGCTCTTCTCCTGACTTAATATGTGTTCTTAGAGCTTTTGTGTTTGTTCTGTACTAGATAATCTGTGTTAATCTTCCTTTCAGATGATCCAAAGCCTTCATTTCCAGACATGAAACTTAATTACCCTTTTAACCAAGCATGTTTGCCCCAAACAAATGAACACGCAGCATCTTTGGATATCTATTGCTCCTACCATATCTTCACTTAATCCTATAATACTCATATACCGAAGGAATTTTATCATCACAGACTGATCATAATTACTATTATTTACCCAGAAATCTTCATAGTCATCATTGTCCCCATCATCATCATATTATTATTATTATAATCATTATTATTTTACTTATTTGGCACTGATTGCAGTAGTACAATTAAAAAGATATTCTACTCGTATTCTTTTGACTAACCTAACACACGAGAGCCAGAAAACAAAAAGACAGAGAGATTCAAAGACTAATGATCTCTGTCCCTTAAGCAGAATTTTGTATCTTAATTCTCATTAACAGAACTTTCAACTTCAAACAACTTAATTCCCAATAACTCTTGTAGAGTAACAACCTCTTGTAGAGGTTGAAGATATTGAACCTCCTTGGATTTTAAAAAATCTTACTACGTTTCAAAATAGTGCTGAGATAAGAACCACCACATATGTGCAAATTATGTGAAAATATTTCCATGTATATTTCTTGATTTCTTGTGCATTTAGTTTAATGAGTACATTGCCTTTGCGTGCTTGTCTAAGGATCCCTCTGGAATTATAGTCTCAAATCAGCTGGTTGAGTAGAGGAGCTGAGAATTACACACTCATTAGACCTTCCTACATGCCCAGCTTACACCCAACCACATTTCTCAGATCTCAGTCTCCTGGGACCTGACAGGAATATTTTTCTCTAATACGGTAAACAACCTTTATACTGCCATTTATTCAGAAATATAGAAGATGATGCATCTTAAGAACTGAAAAATATTTGAGGATTCTGCCTGTGATTTTCAGAAATTATTCTATATTTTGTGCTAAATTAATTTCATCAAGAAAATCTTTATTTAGAAAAATTGAGTTCAATCTCAAATAACCAATCAAATTTTGATTGTATTATGAAGACCTTGAGGTAGACTAGAAATAAACACATTTTCTAAGTCTTGTATTAAACATTTTTCAATAACCATTGTTATTTCTGCATTTCATGAATAAAAGTGCATGACACAATTCTAAATATAATAAAATTTGTGTATGAAAAGCTTACAGCTAACATTATATATAATAGTAAAAACTAAAACCATTTCCCCTATAATTATGAACAAAACTAGGATTTCCAGTCTCTACTCCTCTTCAATATAGTACTTGAACTCCTAGAAAGAGCAATAAGACAAGATAAATATTTAAAGAGGATTCAAAGAAGGAGAGAAGAATTGAAATTAACCCTTTTTGTAGATAACAAGATCTTATACTTAAAGGATCATATGGACTCATCCTTGATGCTACTAGATCTGATTCAAATTTTTGGTAAACAAGCAGAGTATAAAATCAACTCAAAAAAATCAGTAGCTTCTCTGTATGCCGACAACAAGAAGATCAGACTGAAAACAGGAAAGCAATTCTATTTGCAATCATATCAAAAGTAAATTTTGGAGTTAACTTTACCCAAAGATGAGAAAAACCACTATAGTGAAAACATTAACCATTTAAAGAAGAAAATTAAGTTTAAAAAAATGGAAAGATCTTCCATGACCCTGGATTGGAAACAATAACAAGAAAATGGCAATTCTGCCCCCAAGCAATTTACAAATTCAGTGCAGTACCTCTGAAACTCTCAATATAATTCTTCATTGACTTAGAGAAAGGAATCCAAACATTCATATGGAATAACAAAATACCATGAATAGCAAAAGCATCTTTTATCAAGCAAAAGAGTGTTGGAGGAATAGCAATGTCAAACTTTATTATAAAGCCATAATAATGAAAACAGCTTGCTACTAGCACTAACACACACACACACACACACACACACACACACACACACACACACTGCCTGAAGACCAATCAAAGAAAAATTTAAGACCTAGAAATAAACCTACAGACCTACAGCCATTTAATATTTGATAAGGGATCCAAAAATCTTACGATGGAAGAAAAACAGCCTCTTCAATAAATGGTGCTTGAAAAATTGAACATTCATATGCAGAATACTGAAACTAGATTCTTATATACTATCTTGTATCAGCATCAATTTGAAATAGATTGAAGACCTCAATATAAGACCTAAAACCATGAAACCATTACAGGAAAGAGTAGGACAAATACTATGACTATTGACATGGGCAGGAGTTTTCTGAGGATAAATCCTAAAAAACAGCTAAAGAAAGACTGGATAAATGGGAATGCATCAAGCTAGAAGGTTTCTGAAAGTGAAAGGACACAGCCAACAAAGTAAAAAAGGCAGCCTACAGAATGGGAGAAGATTTTTCCCAGCTATACATCAGACAATAGCCTAATATCCGGAATATACAGAGAACTTAAAAAATTAAATCCTCAAAAAACAACATCCCAGTTAATCAATGGGATAATGAGCTAAAAAATAACCAAAAAACAAACAAACAAAAAAAAACAGTCTTCTCAGAAGAAGTAAAAATGCCTTAGAAATGCAAAGTCAATATTCAACAACATAAAACACCAGGAGCAGGTACTCAAAAAAGATGGGGTAAGGTCAGGGGAAAGGTCAAGGGAAAATAGCCAAATATAAAGAAAATGGGGAGAATGCAGTCAAGAATTCAATGTATAACCCACAATTATGAAGAGTCAGGGAACGGATAGGTGAGAAATGGGTGAGAATGTTAATAGAATTGGCATTGATGAATATTCATTTTATTCATAAAACTGCTTTGTGAAATGGCAATTTTAAGATTATTTAAATGCAATAAATAAATGTTTAAAAAAAAAAACTGATTTCAGGCTGGGGATATGGCCTAGTGGCAAGAGTGCTTGCCTCGTATACATGAGGCCCTGGGTTTGATTCTCCAGCACCACATATACAGAAAATGGCCAGAAGTGGCGCTGTGGCTCAAGTGGCAGAGTGCTAGCCTTGAGCAAAAAGAAGCCAGGGACAGTGCTCAGGCCCCGAGTACAAGCCCCAGGACTGGCCACAAAAAAAAAAACAAAAAAAAAAAAAAAAAAAAAACTGATTTCATTCTATTACACACAATAAAATGAAAAAGTACAATATAAGTTTCTTGTCAATGTCAACTTTACACACGTTTCACTTATTCCCTTGAATGGTACTCGAATATTTCTCCTGAGAACACTAATAAACCTCATTATTATTAAACTAAAATAATTGTTTAAGCATAACCTAATTGTTGATTAAAATTGACTTTGGCAGAACTGCTGAAAGTAGAAAAGCATATGTTCTCTCAAATTTCAATGATCAAAAGGATATAAAACTAGACAGTTGGCCTCTCATTTCAAAAGAAAATGATTAGAATCTTCCTATTAAGATGCCTGAAACATTAAGTGTGGTCACATAAATTTAAGAGAGAGGGTAGGAAAATATTACCCTATGAATTGGTGTCCCCAAACTGGCTACATTTTGCTGAACCTAATTGCCCCACCCAGGGACAATTATATACCATCGTGCACTAGCATCAATTTGAAAGTAGTGATCCTTCACAGCTTTGGGGAAGTTAGTTCCATTTTGCCCATGACCAAGGAGAAAACGGCAGTTTAAGTATTGTTTTCTTCACAGTAATCTACAATAGATGAATACTAAGCTCATCAACTTCAGTATGCTCAACATACTGGAAACTCCTCCTTTGTACTTGTATAAGAAGTTTTATAAGTTTTATGAGACCAGGAAAAAATCAGTCCCTATATTTTATAAGCATACTTTTTTTTCTACCAAAAACTCATTATGAACAAAACAAAATACTCCCACCCTACTCCAAATTATCTGGGCTTCATGCTCATAACCTGAGCACAGAGTTGAATAGGGGTTTATTGGATAGGTTGGCTTCAATCACTGAGAGCGGTAATGATAAAATTTCATCAGTTTTTGAAAATAGTCTCTGAGGCCAGCTAAAACTCAGAATAGCTGAAGGTTGTTCCAGTTTCTACACAAGCACACAAGAGACTTGTCTGTTTGCCTCAAAAAAGTCCCACAAGTTTGAAATCAAAGTTTACATTTTAGGATGCATATTTAAAATATATAGACATGGTAATTACTTAAGGCTTGTGTAAACTAATGAGCAATTTTTTTTTAGCAAACTTTGCGTAAAATTAACATAGTTTTACAAGTGTCATTAACCAGCATTAAAAATGCTAAAATAATATATTAATGACCCCTTCTGCTTGTTTGAAAAAAAAAAGCAACGTGTAATATCAAGTGTCATTCCTAATCAATATTTTTTTTCAATTTGGATTCTATATTAACAAGAGTATTTTCTGTATATATTTAAATATATTTATATGAGATTTTAGAAATATCTAATTTTTAAAATGGCCAGTCTTATATATCTTTTATTATTCTATTTTATGAACTTATTTCAGAATTAGTTAAAATTTTATTTTCCAGGTAAGTGTTGTGGATCATTAGACTGGACACGTGTTATCCCAACAGAATCATTGTTTGATAACAGAACTTAAGCATGGAAAACTCTTGTAACCAAAATAGTGAATTGTTTATTCCCAGTGGTGATAGAAATATATGGGATACTTACAGAAAATAAAACATATAGATATATTACTACAATTACAACATCACATTTTGTAAGAAGTCAGTACTCATTTGTTAGCTTACTAAGATAACTATCTTAGTAAGATACTATCTTACTAAGATAACAAAATCTATGTCAAGCTACATTTTACTGTTACATACAAAAATGAAGAATATTTGTTGTTGTTCAACAAAATAATAATTTATTTTACTGGTAGGGCTTGAAGTATAGCCTCAAAATCTGAAAAGTTTATGAGGACATCTAACTTTTCAAAGGAAAAATATGTCAATAGGAAAAAAAAACGGTGTATTCAAAATAATATTGTTATCAGTATTTTTCTTGCCAAATATGATTTGCACAAGCTGATTTTACCAAAATAATAATTACTATATTTTTCATACCAAATTTAGTGATTGAAATGTTTGATTGTTCAGCCAATATAAGAGACTTGTTCAATTTTAAAAAGTCATTTTCAGTAACTAATCAGCCCTAAGTTTCCAAATTGCATGGTGCTGTAAGAATCTCTAAACTATGCTTCTTTGGGTTTGGCTCACCTCACTTAGTATGATGTTTTCCAAGTCCTTCCATTTCCTTATGAATGAGGCAATAGAATTCCATTGTGTATATGTACCACATTTTCTTGATCCACTCATCTACTGAGGGCATCTAGGTTGGTTCCATATTTTAGTGATGACAAATTGTGCTGTGATGCACATAGTTGTGCTGATGGCTTTAGTGTGTCTTCCTTGTAATCTTTTGTGTAGATGCCCCAAACTGGGGCTTCTGGGTTATAGACTTAGAAAATTATAGAAAAGGAAAGGAATGTAGAAAGAATTACCACATAAATTTAAGTTCTAAAGCTATTGAAATTTATTTTAGAAGCTATAGATTAACATTCAGTATAGATCTTGGGAAGATTAATATCAAATAATATTTTAAGGCTATTTAATATGAAATGGATAAACGCTGTATAGAAAAATAGCTTTCTCCAGAAAAAGAAATCCTAAAAAAATATTTAAACACACACACACACACACACACACACACACACACACACACACACACAGTGGAAGGATATACATAGCATAGAAAGCACATACAGTCTGGATACAGTGATTCACTTTTGTCCTTCCAGCTACTCAGGAGGTAGGTGTTGGGAAGATTAGCGTTTTGAGGGCAGCATGAGCCAGAATGTTAGTAAGACTACTTTTTTCAGATGGTTTGGGTTCGTTATCTCAAACAATAATTTAGGAATGAAGGTGCTCATGTGATCCCAACTGATCAGGAGGCCATAGGCTAAGGCCTCACCTGGACATAAACATGAAAAGTTCTACCAGAAGAATAATAAAAGCAAAACCATAAAAGGGCTGAGCCATGACTGAAGTGATACTATGAACTCTGGGTAACAAGAATGAGCTCCCGAGTATAAACCTACATAACTTGGCCAAAGAAGCGCGCGCGCGCGCACACACACACACACACACACACACACACACACGCACTCACACGCATGCACTCACTCAGCAAAATTTACTTGGGTTTTATGATATCTTTGTTTTATTTCCTAGTTTCACACATTCAATGCCCATCTTCTTCGAGCAATGGATCAGATGCATCTACACACTTCATAAATATGTGCTCATGTGTTTTATGCTATCTACAACATCAATGTGATATTGAATTTTTTCATCAGTAAGTATTTCAACATTATTATCATTTAATTAAGTATCCACCATAGCATATTTGGCAGAGTTCATCTTAGGGTCATTAGGAAAAAATTAAAAATGTGTGAAGGGGGAAATGCAGTGAAGAATCCAATGTGTACCTATAAAATTAACAAGAGTGAAGGAAGGGGGGGGTGGGGGAGGGATAGGTAAGATGTTGAAAGGGGTAACATTGATCAAGGTATATTGCTTTTATAAACTACTTTGTTGGGCTGGGAATGTGGCTTAGTGGTAGAGTGCTTGTCTAGCATGCATGAAGCCCTGGGTTTGATTCCTCAGTGCCACATAAACAGAAAAAGCCAGAGGTAGGCACTGTGGCTCAAGAGGTAGAGTGCTAGCCTTGAGCCAAAAAGAAAAAAAAAAAAGCCAGGGACAGTGCTCAGGCTCTGAGTTCAAGCCCCAGGACTGGCAAAAAATAAATGAATAAACAAATAAATAAACTACTTTGTTAAATGTCAATTCCTTTTAACAACTTCTTTTTGTCTTTTCTTTTTTGGTACTGGGGATCAAACCCAGGACATTGCACTTGCTAGGCAAGCGCTTTGTCACTGAGCTACATCTTAGCACTACAACTGTTATAAGGTAAATGATCAGAAAAGTCACATGTTGAAGGATCAGGTCTTGGAGTGTTTATCAGAGCATGAGCAGTCTGTAGGCAGCCAGATGTTACAAAGGCCCACAGCCCACAAATACCCTCAACATTGTTAGAAAACAGACCAGATGGAACAAAAACACCAACAAACCAATTCAGCTCCAAATGAGAGCTGAAAGGGGACGCCATGGTGACTGGAGACGAGCCAGGACACAGGACACGGGGTCCAAACACAGAGACATGTGGCAGGGCATAATGGCACTGGGCTGGTCTGACCTTAAATAGTGTCAGGTCAGGGGGCAGGGTCACAGGAAGCTCCCAGTCCCAGGCACTCTACTGACATGTTCAGTAACTTCTAAGTCAAGTGCCCACCCCTGTCTCTAGGGACTCAAGAACACCCATCACACCCATCACCTGGGGGTGGGACTTCCCTTCCTCTAGGAATCCAGGCACACCCATGCAGACAAGATGCCAGACCCTACAACTCACCACGTGGCGCTGACCAGATGGGACCTCCTTACCTCACAACCACTTAAAGGAACCTGCAGAGGGAGTAATGCTGAAACCGGATATGATACTCAAAGATCAAGTTATCTGCCCTCTAATAAACATACACTTTATTCAAAATCAGCATGCTTGATGGACAAACCCAGCTTTAAAGTGAGTTTGCTAGACTACTTGAAAAAGCTTAACTCCCTCAGTTCAAGAGAGAGAGTCAGAGACACAGAGAGAGAGAGAGAGAGAGAGAGAGAGAGAGAGAGAGAGAGAGAGGAGAGAAGAGAGTGGAAGGAAGGAAGGAAGGAAGGAAGGAAGGAAGGAAGGAAGGAAGGAAGGAAGGAAGGAAAAGGAAGGAAGGGGAAAGAGGGGGAGAGAAGGAAAGAGGGAGAGGAGAGGAAGGGGAGGAAGAAAGAAAAGAGAAAGAAAAGAAGATGCGATTCTGGGAATACTCCATTTTCTTCAGTCTCTTGGAAGTGTTGAGAGCTATCGGTGTGTTTTTTTTAACTGTTTGCTCACAGGTCTCTAGATTCTATGTATGTGTAGGATCATGTGATTTTTACCTTTGTATGTTTTGTTTCTTTCAATTAACTTATGATCTTCCACAGTCACTCACAGTGTGTTAAACAATAAAATTTTTTTTCTTTGTTTAATGACCGATATGTGTAGCACATTTATAGTTAATGTTTCATCCATTATGGACCTTAGGGTGATTCTATATATTGACTAGTGTAAATATTGTAGCAACGTTAATGGTTGTGCAGAGATCTTCTTGATATATTAATTTTATTTCTATGGACATATATCACTCAGTATTTATATTGTTGGATTATATGGTTGCATGGTAGCACCATTTTTAATTGTGATATGTCTCACTACTGCTTCCATGATGACTGTACTAATTTAAATTCTCAACAACATAACTCAGTGATAATAGGTATTTAATAACATATTCTATATAAGGTTTGTATTTTAGATACACATGTAAATTTCTCCTTTCAATTGAACAAAAAGTAGCTTATGTAAAGAGATTACAGCCAAATTACACTGGAAATTGAATGTGAAAACTAAAAGAAAAGAAATTTGACAGTCTATAGACAAATTTATAACAGTAATACCTTAATTGTTGGTAGCTTCCAGCCATGCAATGTTTCGGTAATGGAGCCCTGAATAAATATTTCTAGTACCTCACGGTTGGTGACCACTAATGCACAGTGTATCCTACAGAGAAGTGACTGTTTTGCTCCTCTAGGATATATTTTTCCTGTAGAGGATGTCATGATATAATGATCATTTAGGCAGATGTGTGGGCAAATTCATGCCTCAATAATTAGAAAATAATAGACCAATGTGGATTAGTTCTAATAGCACTGCTGTAAACTCCTAACCAATTGGAACCTGACATTTCTCTACATCTCTTAAGTTACTCTATGAAATAAACAGGTCATTTTTTAGTGAGTTTGAATCCTTCCTAATGTGCATCTTTGTGGAGAATGTTCTTTCCCTAGATTGACATAAATGTAAGTGAAATAATGATTAAAAATATGACTCAAATATTAGTTACAATAATTGACTTGATTTCATGGGCTGTAGTTGCCCAGTAACTCCTTCAAATTTTCTTTGTAAACTTGCATTATATAGTAGGATTTCTTTGATTTGCCTGTTGTGTCAAAGAGGGATTATACATGTTAAAGCTAATAGTTCTTGCTATATTCAATAAACACAGCTGGTTTTGGTATAATCACAATGGCAAGAGATCATCGAATAAGCTACTTGGTTAAAACAAGTAGATTCCTGGTTTTTTTGTTTGTTTGTTTGTTTCTTTGTTTTGGCAGTCCCAGAGCTTGGACGCAGGGCCTGAGCACTGTCCCTGGCTTCTTTTTGCTCAAGGTTAGCACTCTATCTCTTGAGCCATAGCTCCACTTCCAGCTTTTTCTGTATATGTGGTTCTGAAGAATCAAACCCAGGGCTTCATGTATGCCAGGCAAGCACTCTACCGCTAAGCCACATTCCCAGCACTTAGGTCCTTTTTATATATTTGCCTTTCATTGGTTTGATTGGTGGAGATATCATTGGAAGAGTATGATGTTTTCTTTTAGTATTAGCCTATTTTAAGTGTCACTTTCTTCTCACTGCTGCACTGCAGCCTCCCAATCTTAGAAGCTCATACGCAACCATACGTTTTAGGCCAAACATGGACCACAATTCATGAACCAGTGAGTTCATGGCAGCTTTGTATATGCAACTAGTGAAAACAACAAATGTGTTAGGGCATACTTATGAGCAAGAAGATGGCAATGTGTCCATGTGGTTCAACTGTAACAACATGTACGAAAACTGGGAAATAAAATGACTTTTGAAGAATAATCGGTAGGGAGGGTTACAAAAAGGGAGGGGGGACAAATCCAGAATAATCAGATGTTTTTGACAAGGTCAGTAGAGGAGGCTATAATCTTCACATAGAAGGGGGAGACAGGGCTTCTTTTCCTAACTAGGTTGGTTTTACTCCACTATTCATTTGATGATTATTTTAAACTCTATATGCTTCATGTAATGTTTAATTCACGCTTTGTATGCTAAGGGTGAACAACAATAAAAATATATGTAGTCACAGGATGGTGTGGAGTTCTACTGGATTCTGTAAACATGGCTTGTACAATAGTGTATTATGGAAATTAAATGTGAGCATTAAATATTTTCAATTTCTGCAGACTTGGCTATTGATTATCTTACCTATTAATTGTTATCATCTCACTTTTTTCATTATATTTTGGTGTAATAATGTGTACTTTAAAAGTTAGTTATTCTTTTCTGCATTAGACATATTGTTAAAAGAAGGCTGATAGTAAATAAGTACTTATTAAAGCAGAAAACTTACTTTCTGGAATCTAGAACAAAAGTAATTGTCAGTTACATCCACATAATATTTAGATAAATTTATTTCGATGTTATAAAGCAACAAAAAGAATAGGTGCAGCATATCACAGAATTTTCAAGGGATGCAACCTTTCTACAACAGCAAAAGACTAAAAGCATGATTACCTCTTGAAATTAATTTAGTCTAGTGAACATTGCTTGAAAAAAACACAGTTATTAGAAAAGAAAGAGAAATTATAAAAGAAAGCACAATGCGATCTGACACAGATTTCATAATGCATTCTTTTATAGGACCTGAATTAACAATTACTTTATGCCCTTATAAATAAGAAAGAATTTGACAAAATTTATGGTAAAAAAAACAACACAAAACATAGACAGATAATACAAACACACAAAGGAAACAGAAATGCATTCCTTGTTCCTGTGTGCGTGCTTAATATAGATATTTAAATTTCAGATGAGTGGAGTCTATTTTCCTTTTTCTTTGTGCTTGTTATTATTCAAAACTATGTATCACTGTGTCTTAGAATAACTGAATGTATAAATAATAACATAAAGTACTGCCCAATTTGGTTATATATGCATGAATGTGTAGGTGCGCACACACATAAACACACACAATTACTATTGTACATTCTCATAACAGAAACATGATGGTAATTAGATACTAGCATTTCTATTTCTACCCATTTCTGTAGCAGGGCAATAGATTTTTCCATCTTGTGATTATTTTGTCTTTCATATTTTTCTGTTCTCCCATGGACAGGATAAATTCACAAGAGGAGAGATAAAAATGTGTCAGGTCAATGTCTTTACTCTGTGTTCATATTCTACTGCTAAATCACTACTGATCCTGATCCTGCCAAAATAAGAAATAAGTTCATTGATTTACAATATGAATGGCTTCTGTCTAATGGTATAAGCACACAAAGCTGAGAATCTTTCAGGACTTTGTAATGAAAAGTCTTAGATGTGAGATGAATGATCTATAAAAGATGAGAAAATCTACTTTCTTCACCTCAGCAATGTCTGTTCTGTGAGTAGCATGATGATTTCTGCACAAGGAATATAAAAACACCCATCATTTCACTTCAATAAAAATTCACAACAGAATCTTGGACCATATAGAAGTTTAATTTTGGTAGATATTTCTTTTAAAAATGATATCTTTGATTAGTGCCCAAAGTTCAGTTTCAGGATTATGGAAGCTCAGTAAATCACAAACACACACACACACACACACACACACACACACACACACACACACACACACATTGAATTATTTCACCACTTTTCTTAAGGAAATTCTGTATCTTGTCATTTCCCAATTTATACAGGAAAGATTATTTTTAAAATCCAGTTTTTATATGAATATTTTGTAACCATGTCCCTCTTGATCTCTGATGTATAAAGTTGACTCACTTTCATTTTGCAGTATTAGGCTGTCTTTTCAATCATGGGACTTTTTTTTTTTTTAAGAATTTTAGATCTGCATTTATCTGACAAGGTGATGTATCTTTGTGAAATTTTGTCTTCCATCACATTGCGATGCCCATCACTCATGTGACAAAGACTTTAAGATGAATGGACTGAAGGAGAAAGGTCACATACAACGCATCCCCAGACTCCGCCATGCATGATCCATCACACGAAAGAGCAAAACTTCTCCGGCCTGTAAGTATCCGACTACAATTTGTCAATTGCTCATGATAATCTAAACTTCTTGCATACATTTAAAGTGGAGCATTGGTTTCGAAATCGTTGTTTAATTGCAATGAGTTAGTTCCAATAAAATAGAACAATGAACTGTTCCCTACTAACATTTCTCTTTTTAGATAGGTCCCATGCTAACATACATCTTTGGAATTTGATATTATTTTGATCTTTGATTTTGTATAGATTTGTAATGGAATACTTCCACATTAAAAAAAATGAATCAAATCCAACTCAATTATTTAGTAGACATGAGATGAACCTATGTGCTCCGTTATTAACTTGTCGGGAATTACATGTAGCTATCAGAGTTGGAGGGTTATTGAAAATGCACAATTGCCTGTATATGTGTTCTTAATTTTTAGCAATGTCATTATAAAATTTCCTTTCCTTCCCCTCTTCCAGAACTTTGATAGAGCTGAGAATTTATCAAGTTATTCTTCTGCAGTTTTACATACGCATAAAGAGATGGCTGGCCAGAAATAAAAACTCCACTAACCACATGGCAGCAAGCATCATGGGTATTGGTGCATTTCACCCACAGAGTGATAGGAATGAGCTCGGATGGATGCTCGCATCCGCAGTACACTGCACTGTTGGAGAGAAACCATGAATTTAAGTATCTAGATTTTTCAAAGTGGGGATTAAGCACCCGTCAAACCCATTGTTTTCTGCCTTAAAAAATAGAAACATTCTTGAGAAACAGTTCACAAAAAAAAACAAAACAGTGACAACCTCAGTTATGGAAGGAACGAAAGGAACCCATGTCGATAGAATTGTCTCTCAAAGGAGTCAACTGTATTAAATTCACTGGTATAGCTCTGTAAGCTTATTCAAATACCTTAAATGTAATTGGCAACTGTCTTTGCCATATGCCTTCAGATGGTGCTGACTATAATTTGATTACCATTTTCTTTAACCATAGGGAAGAGAATATCTAAAATAGCAAGAGGTAGCATGAACTGCTGAAGAGCACAAAGTCTGTTGCTACTTTTGGAGTTCTCCCCTCTGAACACAACAGTCTGCATTAGTAAGCATAATTGTATAAATTGTCGCTATCTAGTCCCTTTAAATTTGTTTTATAGATTAAACCTCTCCTTCAATGGTTGGTATCAATGACAAGCTACTCAACAGTGGGGTATGGAAAATGACTTCCTTATTAAGGTTACATTTTATGGCCATAGTGATGGGCTAGTACTGCTGTGATTATGTAATTACATAGAGATATTTCAAGATACTGTATCCCTTGAATGAATGAAGGAAAATTCCCTTTTCTGGCTGAAAGTAGGTGAAAGAGTTTATAGCAAGGACCATATGATATAAAACTGTGGGAAAGCATTGAAAAAAATGAATGACCTCATTTATATAACAATAAGGAAACAAATTCTTTCAACACCAAAAATGGGCTTCAGTGTATCTTTACCCATGTCGCCCGGAAATAGGACCACCAGGTCTACACAGTGTATAGACCGCAAATTATTGACATTCTGAAACAGAAAAAATGATCAGATGAGTCTGATACCTGACACATAGATATTACAAGAAAACCAGTGTGTGTTACTTGAAGATGCTAAATTTTTGGTGATTTGTTATACTGGAATATGAAACTGATATACCATGACTTCTAAACCATGACAGCACATCTCTGTTGGAATGTACAAAGGATGGAGGTTTGACTTCCTGGTCATAGTACTCAACAGCAAAGAATTCAATTGTTCATATTCAACTAGAACTCTAAGACTATGAGATGAAAGTGAGGTGGTATAAGAAGTTCTTTTTCTCTATATATTTTTTCTTAAATATCCATGTACTAAAGGCCTAGTTTTCAACTGAAATGATTGTTCAGTGATGGAAACTTTAATAAGGGCCTTTGAGAAGGTCTTCCAGTCATGGGGATCATCTGCTAAAAGGCCTTCTATTGCCTCCTGCTTCCATCCTGTTAATAAGGTAAACAGCTTTGCTCCACTACATACTATTATAATAATTCCTCCTATCTACAAGCCTCCTCCCAAACAGTGGGTCTCTGTAATCATAGAATGATACCTCAATAAACTTTTCACTTATAAGATGTTGATTATTCCTACTAGTTCCCCGCCAAATGTAAACATAGCCTGTGATCTTAAACTATGAAGCTCCTTTTTGGAGGACTCCAATATTTCCAAGCAGAGGGCATATGTCCATCTCTGGGCTGATGCTTCTTCTATAAACTCCAATTGCAAAATGTTATGGGCACTTTAGTGGTGGTTATAACAGAATTTAAACTGTGATTTCTTAAGGAAATATCACCTAAAGACTATGTAGCCTTCACCACATTGACAAAGTATGTTCTAGATTAGCCCACCATTAATTTCACAGGGGTCTCCTCAGGGTGGGTGGAAGATCTGATTGTTTCTCAGGCAGTTGTCTGTATAATGCAAGTCATTCCATTAGAAAAGTTGCTATAAAATATGTACATATTTTTAGCTGTAAACATCAAAGACAGTAGGATCTAGGCATTCTTCTCAGAGCCAACTCACTAATCAGGGAATTTGTTGATGACAGAATTGCCTTAGGCATTCCATTTGAGTACCAAGTGAAGACCTTACAATTACTAATGCACAGTACTATACCTTGATGAATGCTTTAGCCAAGTGGAAATGTCAGTACAGAAATGTCAAGTAGGTGGAAGAAGCCATGATATTTAAAGTGAGATCTTGATGGTTTATGATGGTTTGTGACTGCTACAATTTTAGATACTTATAGGCAGGGTTGATATAAATAATTCCATGTAAGGCCATCCTGTTAGTATAGCCTTAGTTAAATGTGAAATGAAATAATTGAATGGATTTCTGCTCAGACTCTGTCAATCTGATCCATCAGACTGACTGACAAGATTGAATACTCATTAAAAATATTTCCAAGGGCTGGGGATATGGCCTAGTGGCAAGAGTGCCTGCCTCATATACATGAGGCCCTGGGTTCGATTCCCCAGCACCACATATACAGAAAAAAAAATGGCCAGAAGTGGCGCTGTGGCTCAAGTGGCAGAGTGCTAGCCTTGAGCAAAAAGAAGCCAGAGACAGTGCTCAGGCCCTGAGTCCAAGCCCCAGGACTGGCCAAAAAAAAAATATATATATATTTCCAAGACTACAATAGCATAGAAGGTAGATATCCTTAGAAGATGATTCTCCATTTTTGCATACCTTTTAAGTAGGAGAGAGAGTGGCCCTTTTCTCCAAATTATCCTTTCAGGAATGCTTATCTAGCAAACAATATTGGAATTTCAGCACATACCTCAGAGCACACAGGCACCCTAGTTTCTACTACATGATTTGTGTATTTCCTAAACTCAGGGTTCTCATCCTCAGTCCCCCCACACTGTCCCGAGGACTTGTGAGGTCGGGGGAACCCCCGTAAATGTGATGAGCATATTGTTTTCTGTGCTTTCAGGGACACATTTTTCTCTCACCTGGAAATTGTGTCTTCTTCCAGGATATTTATGGCAGGCTAGCTCCCTAGCTTGGGAAGAAAAGTTAAATTCATCAGCCTCTCCATCCTTGACAAAATTTTTAATCCTCTGTTACAAAATTAGAAATATTTTAGCATCTAATTTTTAAAAATAATCTTTTCTTAAGCAATTGATGATATGGCAGTGATTTTGTGTTGTACACCAGAATTTAAAATAAAATCTTTGCAGCTAGCGATGATTTTGCCCATTCTCCTTCCTTAAAATTGTTTAGTCTTAAGTGTATTTAATGTACTTAAATGTACTTAATTTAATTTAATGTACTTTATTGTATTTAACAGTACTTCAACAATTAGTGTCACTTCTCTTTTTTTGCAAGACTTTCTAAATATTTACTTTAACCAGAAAAAAAAGAGAATTTATAACAGATAATTTAGACAGCAAACTAGTTTTCTAATGTCATTTTTAGGAGCTTTTGGAGACTCACAGTTTGGTTAAGAGATGTGGACATATGCTGAAGAATAGAAAGAAGACATAGGGTTCATATAAAATTGTAAATTAAAGATACCCTTCAATATATGTGAGTGCATTCACATCTGCTCCATTCATTTAATCAACTTCATACTGTTGGACTATGTAGTATGACTGTAACATACTCAATCACTCTCTCATTTTGAATAATTAGTTTATCTCCAAGAACCTATGTTTTAGTACTGTAAAAATACTACTGAAAGATCATTCTCATTCTCTAGCAGCTTGAAGACAATTCCTTAAAATTAGAATAAACCATCAACAAAGACTTTAATAAATTTGTTCTTGCAGTATGCTTGTTTTGAGTTCAAATATTCTCTGTGTAAATAATAATGAATATGGAAGACTTAATCACATACTGTTACTATGCATGAAGTTATATGGTTTTTGTTTTATTATTACAACGTAAAATTTCTTTTAGTGAAATAATCATAATTAGACATTTTAATGTAATTAAAATATATAAAAACTTGTGTAAATGCACCAAAACTTGAAACCAAGCAATGAGGCGTATATTTATAATTAACCAATGGATTATTCTTAATGAAATGAACAAGACAAAGAACTATGATCATGAGTATCATGACAAAAATCTTATTATGTTGTTAATTTCTCCCCCAAATGAATATCCAAATGAATCTCAATCAAGATAAAATTTCAGCAAAACAATAATATTGGAATCTCAAAAAAACTACCTCATTTTATAATCTGCATCAAATGTACGTAAGAAGATAATTTGGAAATATATGCAATGCTTAATGTCATGGCAATCTTATGGTAAAATTCATAATATTGTTGTGAAATTGTATTATTAAGGCTTATTATGGAAAATTAATCTGTTTAAAATTGACATTGGCATTGAGATGTTGCTGCTCTAATTTTTCTGCTAAAATGGAAAGGTAACAGAACAAAGTTTCAGTAACGACCTAAAATTAGCCCTTTTCTGAGAGATTTACAAATGCTATATCAATTAGGCTAAAATGAACTTCCATACTAACTATATCTGAGGTCTAGTTACTCCCAAGCAGTTTTCCAAAGAATCAAAATTATATGGAAGTTATACTTGAACATGTCTCCCAGTTTTTTAATCCCTGATCTTTCACCAGTTCCTGTTTCAATACCAAATTATAATTCCATTTGTCACTTTGCATTTGGAAATACTACTTCAACAGTATTTAAAAAACAATAGCTTGAATAATAGCTGTGTATTTCACTCAGACAGTTGTGACTGTTTTTTTGTGGTTTTTTTTTTCAATCTTTGGTAATTGTACTTATCCTTTAAATAACATTTGCATTCTTGCAATTACCCTATTTCCAAAGGTCCCAGCTCATGAAATTTAGTATAGTCTCAAGTAAGGTAATGTTTACTTAATGAGAAATGAATATTTAAATAAGTAGGCTCAGTGGTCCAATGAGAGTTACTTTGTACCAATTAAATTCCAATAATCTAATATTTTCCAAAGTGATTCAATAGGTACACTGAGGCAAACCCTCTTAAGGACAACATATGTAAATATTTAATTATGAGTGCTAGATAAATCTTGTACTGGATTACGGATTAATTAAATGACTTTCCTAAAAACATAAAATGAAGATAATTTTGCTTTGTTTTGAAATTAAATTTGTTTTAGTCTGATAAAGTAGGCAAAGTAACTGATAGCTTTGTTATGCATAAGACTTACAGCCATTAGGAATGATAATTGATATTTTTCTTCTGATTGCTAAACAAAAGCTTGAATTGCTTGTGAGTTTTTCAAATTCCACCAAAACAAATATCTATTTTATATACAGCATTCATAAAATTAGTTCTTATCTCCCTGCATCACATCTCATTAACTACACCAGTCCATGACGAAACCATACATCAAGAGTAATGTAATGCAATGGTAAAGGATATAAGAATATTGTGTTTACATGAGTATTGAATATTCACTTTGAATGGAGATTTTGTCTGAATAAGATTCGAGAATGACACAAAGAGGACAATAGAACAGGCCTCCTTTAGTATTTACTTTGAAAATTAGTCTGAAGCGGGGCACTGGTGGCTCATACCTGTAAAACTAGCTGTGGAAGAGGCTGAGATCTAAGGATCACGGCTGCATTGCCAGCCACAGCAAGAATGTCCTTGAGACACTTATCTCCAATAACTACTCAGAGAAAAGTGGAAGAGGTGCTGTGGCTCAAGTGGTAGAGCGCTAACCTGGAGCACACAGAGGCTCAGAGATAGAACCCAGGTCCTGAGTTCAAGCCTCAGGACCGGGGCGGGGTGGGGTGGGGTAGGGGGATGGGATTTTTGAAGTGTGCTAATACCCAAAGTGATTACATTTCAGTCACATTAATCTGTGGATATTTCTGAGCTCTCCTTCCTTAGAAAAATTTCTTACCTCCTTACGCAAATGTATTCATCATGGCATTAGATGTACGGTAAGTACATCTAAGTGTTTGTTTACTATGATATCGAGATTAAAGTTTGTGCTGCCTGGGCATTTACAAATAGGGGAAAGAACTGAATATCAGATAAAATTTGTTACTTGAGCATTATAAGAGACATTGAAATTAGGTCATTTTATCTCAAATGAGCCATAGTTGCTTACAAGTTTATTTAAAAAAAAAAAGAAAAAGAAAATCAGTGATGGAAGGAGTATATGAACCACATAGAATTCTGTAACTTGGAAAAGTCAGTAAAAATGCTATTCACACATTCAAGCAGTAAATAGATGTTAGAGTGTTAATCAAAAACATGACTTGAAATTATATTGTCTAGGCAATTTGCCTCCAAATTACAATTTTCATTGAACTTATTTATTTGATTCAACCTGTATTGTAGAAGGTGAATTTGGGGTGATCTCTCTCTCTCTCTCTCTCTCTCTCTCTCTCTCTCTGATTTCCTTTCCTTTCAGGCAGAGTCATAGCTTTGTTCAGGAGAGGCAAGAAAAATAAAATTTCTCAGATTGGCATACAAATGTGTTGAGAACAATAATCAATTATTTCATTAACACTCAAGTTTATTTTTTAAACTTCCTCTCATTTCTGTTTTGGAAAAGAATAAAGATTTATCTTCAATTTAATTAAATTGTTTAAATACAAATTGTTATTTTTACATATCTTTTGACAATGGGATAAAATTTCTTTGGAGTATACTTGGAGAAGTAGTTGAAAAGAGCATTTGAAATTTCATACACTGTAAAATTCTAAAATGAATTGGTTCTTTTACAGAACTTTACTGATCATTGACCTATGTCTCTTAAATCAGTTAAAAGTTTTAAAATGCCTCAGCATAAAGGAGTCAGTATGAATTCATCACGAAATTTAAAATAATTCATTACAAGATTAAAATGAGATTAACATTATATAATGAAAGCCAAAACAGATATATAATATTTAGAAAACTTGTAAATATAATAAAGTTTATTCATAAATCAAATTATTGCTTACTACCATATAGACTTTGCTTAATTTTCATAAGATAAAAGGTAGTTTTGCTCTATTTGTAATCATAGTAAACAAGTATACTAAGGAACCGATCTATACGAGAGAGATGGGTGGTAATTTCTGAGTAGTAAAGTTAGTAATAGTTTGTAGTTGGAGTTAGTTTTGAAAGTGACTTTAAAATGTTTATATTTGGATAAAATAATTTAAATATCTGGATATTATTAGTTTGGAGGAAAATGAGCAATTCCAGTATTCCATCTTCTAGATAGATAGATAGATAGATAGATAGATAGATAGATAGATAGATAGATATAACTATACACATATACATATATAGATGTAGACATGTGTATTTCCTAAAGGAAAGTAAATCAGTTTTACAAAGAAAAATGTGCATTGCAAGACTATTAATAATAGACAGAATATAAAGACAACCTAAGTTTCTATCATCTGAGAAATGGATAAAGAAAAGGAGGCACATATACACAATGGAACACTATTGAGTAATAAAAAAAAGATGAAACCCTATAAAATCACTTAATTTATTCTTACTCATATGTAAAATATGAAAATGTGTTGAAAAATACAAGGGGGATGTAGGGAGATAAAATTATAACTAAATATAAAATAAAATGAAAATAAAGTGTTGTCAAAGAGGTCATCAATAAGAATAGGTACAGCCACAGAAAGGGGATACAAGAGGATGATCAACAATAGAAGCTATGGTTTCACATCGCATGTTGAAAGTAATTACAACAGTGATATAACAGTCATTTCCATAACATGGAGTTTATTTCACTTAGCATCATATTTTGTGTTTATAAGGGTGTAGCTATTGGGTTCTTGTGATCCTCTGCTGTGACTAGCCTAAACCTGTGCTAATTATTCCCTATGAGGGAGACCATAGAGTCCATGTTTCTTTGGGTCAGGCTCACTTCACTTAGTATAATTTTTCCAAGTCCTTCCATTTCCTTACGAATGGGGCAATGCCATTCTTTCTGATAGAGGCATAACATTCCATTGTATATATGTACCACATTTTCCTGATCCATTTGTCTACTGAGGGGCATCTGGGTTGGTTCCAGATTCTAGCTATGACAAACTGTGCTGTGATGAACATTGTTGTGCTGGTGGCTTTAGTGTGTTCTTATTGTGGTCTTTTGGGTAGATACCCAAAAGTGGGGCTGCTGGGTCATAGGGCAGCTCTATATTTAGCCTTCTGAGGAACCTCCATACTGCTTTCCAGAGTGGCTGAACCAGTTTACATTCCCACCAACAATGAAGTAGGGTTCCCTTTTGGCCACATCTCCTCCAACATTTGTCATTGTTATTTTTCTTGATATATGACATTCTTACTGGGGTGAGATGGAATCTCAATGTTGTTTTGATTTGCATTTCTTTTATGGCCAGTGATGTAGAATACTTTTTCATATGTCTCTTGGCCATTCTCATTTCCTCATCAGAAAATTCCCTGTTTCTTTCTTTCTTTTTTTTTTTTGGCCAGTCCTGGGGCTTGGACTCAGAGCCTGAGCACTGTCCCTGGCTTCTTTTTGCTCAAGGCTAGCACTCTGCCTCTTGAGCTACAGCGCCACTTCTGGCCATTTTCTGTATATGTGGTGCTGGGGAATTGAACCCAGGGCCTCATGTATATGAGGCAGGCACTCTTGCCACTAGGCCATATCCCCAGCCCCCCAAGTCCCTGTTTCTTATCTGTGTACATTGGAAACCATGTATATAGTTATTAGAACTAGGAAACTGAAAGGGAATACCAAAATCGAGAGACACAGGGTAAAAAAGACAAACGATTACAAAAGCAATACTTGCAAAACTGTTTAGGGTAAATCTACTGAACAACTCATGGGGGGAAAGGGAAAGGGGGAGGGAGGAGGGTGAAATGAGGGAGGAGGTAACAAACAGTACAAGAAATGTATCCAAAGCCTAACGTATGAAACTGTAACTGCTCTGTATATCAGTTTGACAATAAAAAATAAATTAATTTAAAAAAATAAGACAGGTAATTCCAGAGACTGGCAATTATAGAGATGTGGAAAAAGTTGGTCTGAGAAAACTGAATCCTAGACAAGAACAAAAATTCTAATAGTACATAATAGGATGCTTAAATAATAATATACAGAAAAGTCAGAAAGCTAGAAGTGTGTTGGAAGTTTTCATTATTAGAAAATAATGACTGTGTGAAACAATAGATATTTAACCTAACTTCCATATTACAGGATATAACATATATGTGTGTGTGTGTCATATTTATAGCATTATCTTCTATTTCTATATAAGTAAAAAAATACAAGATTAAATTTTATATATGCTTATTTTCTTACAAGATTAACGTAAAGGAAAGAATAGAAAAGAAAAAAGGTTTTAGGTTAGCTTGTTTGTTTTTAAGTGGTTGGACAGGAAAGAAAAAAATAAAGTGTTATGTTTAGGAAACACTTTGGTTTATCTGAAAAGAAACTGAAGCACTTTGTAAAAGAAAGAATGAAAACCCTTTGGTTAGAAAAAGAGCTTCGCACTCACCTTTGCTTTTCCAAACAAGAATTTCATTTAAAAAGAACTTTCATATTAAAAGAAAAAGGAACGATTGAGCACTTTGTATGGAATGTGCTTTCAAATGCTAGAAGTTTTAAAAAAAAAGAGTTGCTGTTAGAAAGTGCTTAAATTTAGCATTCGGTTCTTGAAAATCTAGGAAGAAAGTACTTGACTCAGAAACAAACCTGGAAACAAACAGCTGTGTTAAGTGAACACTGGAAGAAAATAAAGGAGAAAAGTGTGATGATTTAAAGCAATTATTGTGCTTTTTTCTCCTTTCTCCTTGCCCAAATGCTTGTTGCACTTTCAAAACATAGCAAATCTCTTTCTTCAATCCTTGCCCAACAGTTTTGGTTTTAATTTATTTATTCATTAATTTGTGTGTGTGTGTGTGTGTGTGTGTATGTTTTCCCTACACTATATTGTCTGAGTGCTTGTTAAGCTTTAGCCTCTGTTCTCCTTAACCAAGGATTTGTTAAGTGCTTTCAAAGTGCTTTGGAACATTCCTCTTCTCTTCATTCCCTTTTCGGCTGTTTTTTGCACTTTCGGAGAGCTTTCAAAACATATGGCTTCTTGTGTGTTCAATCTTTGCCCAACTGCTTGTTGAGCTCTTTCCTCTTCTCTCTGCCCAACAGATTGTTATGCTTTCAAAGCGCTTTCTAAAGTCTCCAGTTCTTCACCTTCTTGATTCTTTGACCATTCTTTTTCTTTATGTGCTTTTAACGTATCAAAAATTGGGAGATAAAATTTCAAAACTTAACTCAAGACAACCTTAAATGCATATAGCAATGCTGACTTCCCTTTTTGTTGTTGTTCTTGTTTTGTTTAGCGTTTTTATTATAAAAGTGATGTACAGAGGGGTAACAGTTGTAAGTCAGGTAATGCGTACATTTCTTTTTGAACACTGGCACCTCCTCCCTCATTTCCTCCCAGGTTTTTATTTTCATTCCTGTCCCTCTACCCCTTAAGTTGAATAGCTCATTGTCAACATAGTATTCAGTAAGTCACTGCTGAATTAGCTCACCCTTGGTTCCTCCATATCTGTTCCTCTTTTCCCTCCCCAGATCAGATAACTTGTATACAATACAAAAGTTACAGAAATTTTAAAAAAATAAAGGAGCCACAAATGAGTACAAACCAGCTTGCACTAAAGCCACCAGCACAACCATGTTCATCTCAGCATTATTTACCAGAGCTAAGATGTGGAACCAACCCAGATGCCCCTCAGTAGATGAATGGATCAAGAAAATGTGACACACACACACACACACACACACACACACACATACACACACATACATACGCAAACAATAAAATTATTTGTTTTCATCAGAAAGGATGCCCCATTCATAAGGAAATGGAAATACTTGTAAAAATTACATTAAGCTAAATAACTAGACCCCCCCCCCCCCCCGCCAAACATACTCAGAATATGGTTTGGCTAATAGGCTCCATGGTTTCCCTCATTTTTAATTAGAATATATCTAAGATATTGTTAGAAGAGGATCAAAATGGTTAATAGACACGAAATAGAGAGTTTTTTTAATTGTATTGTTTGCAGTTATTCTTTTTTTCTTTATTTTTCCCCTTTGTTGTATTTCCTAATGTCACATTTTTAAAATTTCTGTACTGTTTGTCTTGTATGTAACCTTATTTGATTTGGGGAAGGGAAGGGGAATCACAGAAATGTTGGGAGAAGGGGTGAACCAATTTGACAGTGATATACATTGAACACTATGTTAAAAAGGAACTTTACAACTTGGGGAGGAGTGGTGTTGGGAGGGGAATAAGTGGAAGAATATGAGAGAGGGGGTAACATTGAAGGGAAATGTATTCATTACCTGGCTAATATAACTGTGACCCTTCTGTATATCACTTTTACAAAAAAATTCAGATAAAATAAAAACAACAACAAAAGGGGGAAAAGAGGAAAAAAAAACAAAAAATAAAATAAAACATCTTTTGTTCCATTTCTCGGAGTTCATTTTGACAATTATCCTTTTATATGATCATGGTATGGTGGTAAGCTTAGCTGCCTTCCTTGAGCATTCTTGTCCCCTGATTATTGTGGGTTTTCCTCCTCTTTCTCCCTTTGTTCTCTTCAATAAAGAGAATAAGCAGTGTATTTGGAAAGTGCTTTGAAAGTACAGCAAGCAATTGGACAAGGAGAGAGGAAGGAAAAGCACAGCAAATATTTGGACAAGAACTATAAGCTGATGCATTGTGTCTGCATTAAAAAAGTGCAAGTGTTTGTTTAAGAGATACAATTTAGTGGAGAAGACAAATTTTTCAAGAACCGCACCTTAATTTAGAAGTTGTAAAGTTTGTATCACAAATGAAAGGGCTTCTAGAAACATAGTTACTATACCCAAGATTAATTCTTGGTTTCATTTTACTTCCCCAAGTATGTTATCTTCAGTTGTAAATGTTGGACTCTTCTCAGTAAACACTTTATTTGGCAAAAACTGAAACATTTTCTCTGCTACACAAGTGATGATTAAAGATTCTGTGTTCAACAGCCTCAGGTTCACTTCACATCTGCCTCCCGTCTCCCTACTCCCCTTCTATATCTCACATATATAAATATGTGTATATATATTATATAAATATATAATTTTCAGATGGAAAAAGTAATATATACATTATACTAATGTTTATATACATTTTATGTGTAGATGGAAATAATATATACATTGTATTACTGTGTACATACACTTATTTGTAGATGGAAAGAAAAATATAAATAACATACAATGAAGATATTATGTACTGTATACATACTATATATGATATGTAATATAATTAATAATGTATATAATATATATCATTCTTTCCATCTGCAAATTCATATTCCTAAGACTCAACTATGACCTCATGAGCTAGAGATCACATTGAATTATTTGATAATCCTGAATCAACTTTATTTCTCCTGCTCTTCCCTATTCATGGAAAAGAAAATGTTATATTTCTATATGTGATATAGGCTCTTTTTTTGGTGTATGACTGTTAGCAAGAGGAAGAAGGTTAATGAGAATGAATGAGGATGAATATGGTTAATTAGATTGTTTATATGTTTCAAAATAGAATGATGAAACTAGTTGAAATTGCTTCCATAAAGACAGAAGGGATAAAGGAGGTTTGGACGGCTAAGATAGAGTGGAATTCATTGTAAACATGTACAATAATGTCACAATTAAATTGGCCATTTAGTCAACTAACATATGTTAGAATAGATACACGTTAGATAGACAGGAAAGCAGGCAGGCAGGCAGACAGACAGACAGACCGACAAAAAATTAGGATTCACATCAATATCCAGACTGAGACATCCCACATTGTGCTTTGTGCAAGCTATTGGTCCTAAAATATCAGCAATCTAATTCTAACTGAAATTCAAAGGAAATCCATGCCTGAATTTAACCAAGACCCTGCATGCCATAGACAGAGGCCAAGAAAAGGTGGAAGGCTGTCTTAGTTCAAGCCCAGAAAGATTATGTTTGCTTTTTTTTTTGTCTCTGAATCAATTAGATGTTGTGCAATCTTATTAGTGTGGATTACTTTTACTCAATATAACAACTGACATGCTAAACTCCTCTAGAAACATCCCCTCAAATATACCTAGAAATACTACTTCATGAGCTATAAAGTCATCCCTTAGCCCAGTAATATACATTTCTCATGAGTACTAGCAAAATTGTCAAAAAGTGAATGCTTAGATTCAGACCTCAAAATTACATTCTGATCTCAAGATTATATCCAACATTAAATGAGTCAATTTTCTAGTTTGTTACAAAATGCTATCACATCTGCTCCCATGCTGACCGCTTGAGTCCGTAGAGCTTAGCCATTTAAGGCAAATGGAAGCAAATACTCGGACATAATGCTAGTTTTGTAGAACAACTGAAAAAATAAATACATTTTCATGTTTGAATTCTCACAGCACTGTGTATTTATTTCATAAAATTCATATGTATTTCATAAAATAACTAAAACTGCTCACTTTATTATTGCTACTTGCAACAATAATAAAAAAGTTACCTCAATTAGCAGATTTTGGAACAAGAAACAGCATATTGTTTTCCTCAGACTCTGGAGTTGCTTCTGTGATGTGAGAGGGTAATTAATGTTTTCTTAATTCTGAGAGTGATGTGGTCTATTTGTGATTCTTTATCCAACTATATCTGATAAGAAACAAATATGGGTTATAATTGACCTTTTTTAGGGATGAATCAGCTTCAAACATTTCAGGTTTAGAATAACTCACTTCTGGAAGCCAGGTAAAGCCTAACATTTTTCAAAAATAGCTGAGTACTTCCCATAGCTTTTTCTATAGAAAGATGAAATGTTATGAATTTGGGTTTGTAATAAGTTCTAGTGGGTGGTTCTGAGGCACACTACTTGAGAAGAATCAGAATCTGGTTATGGATAAATGGAAAATTAAGAGTAATACACATGTGTCAGGTGCTGGTGACTCCCGCTCACAATCCCAACTACTCAAAGAGGCTGCAATGGGATAATTATGGCTTGAAGACAGCCCAAACAAGAAAGTCCGTAAGACTCTCATCTCCAACCAACTACCAGAAAAAGAAAGGAAGAAAGAAAGAAAAGGGAAGGGAAGGGAAGAAAAGAGAAGGGAAGGGGGGGGGATGGGAAGGGGAAGAGGAAAGGGAAGGGAAAGGGAGAGTGAGCTGGAATTGGAGCTGTGGCTCCAGTGATAGAATGTTTGTCTTGAGCAAAAAAAGCTCAGGGACAAAGCCCAGGTCCTGAGTACAAGCCTTGAGACAGGCAATTAAAAAAAAAAGACATGAACATGTACTCAGAGAGATCAGCCCAGACTAGGATTGAAAAAATAAAATGAACATGTCTGTAATGACCACTGGTTTGTGGAGTTAACTGAGTTAACTGAGGTAACAGGGATGGCCAAGAATCTCCCTGAACATGAACACTTTGACAGTGAGTCCAATTTTGCACTCTACACTTAAGATAAAGAGGTTTTCTCAAATTTCTTGTGAAGTGGAGCAAAGACCATTTAGAAATCATCGTCCAGTTAGTTTCTCTTTAGAACCAAAGGGAAAAGTGCAGTGGAAGGCAAGGCCATACATGTTAAGAAACTCAAAACTATTGTCTTCAACTCTTTAAAATTTAAAATATTGTTCACTTAATTAGTCTTGCAAGGGTCGAAATTGCTTCTAGGGTTTTAATCTGTACTCTGTATGAGTTCACGTTTAGAAGTGTACAACATTTTTTTTCTCATTATATTTCCTGACCCTAAAAGATTAAAATCATGTACACAGAACAAGAAATTTATGGGACAATTTTATGATTCTTATTTATTGCTTGCCTCTCCACACAATAGTATAAATAATTCAAGAACCCTCTTTACTTCAATATTAGCCAGCCTCTTTACTTCTGTATTCTTGTTGACAAAACAAGGAAATAATATATACATTGTTTCTAATTAATTATTTCTAATGGAGTCATTATTTCTAAAAAATGTATACAATATTTCTAATTCAGCTAGTAGAAAATTGAAGTAAGTCCGAGTTTTAACAAGATGGGAAGTTGTAAAATCTTAGTCATATGACTCAGACATCAAAGAAAGTGAATGACCAAATGAAGTCGCTTTAAAATGCATGAGTTGTTCTAGGCTCAGACTGGTTTAATCCTGGTTTCTAACACTAGAACCAGTACACAATTCTACCTTCAGACTTTTTAAAAAATTAATTTCCTTTATGTATGGATGTACCGAGGGATTATAATTATATGAGACAGATAATGAATGCATTTTTTGGACAGTCTTCTGTTCCCTCCCTTTCTCCCAGTCCCCCTCTTTTGTCTCCCCAAGCTGTATCGTCCACTTTCATCAGTGTCCAGTGAGTAACACTGCTGCACTTTTTCACCCTGTTTTTCCTTGAGTTCTATACCCTCCCTGCAATCCTCCTGAAGATACACACTTGAATATATCATACATAAGGAAATGAAGCCTCATACTTTCATATGTTGGAGTTCCTTTACATATATGTATATATACATCTAATATATACATATTTATTTATGTAACTAGAAACAGGCATAGTGCACAGGCTTCCTCATATAATCCACTGGAAAATCTCTTCACTTCATGTTCACACACTCATAACTAGTCAGGAAAGAGTCTGCATTAAATAAAAGCCATGTGATTGAGACTGTAATACCACTAATTTTTCTGTCTTTCTATTTTTCTGGTTGGTTGTGGGGCTTGAACCCAGGTCTTCAGCACTGTCTCTGAACTCTTTGGGCTCAAGGCTAGTGTTCTACCACTTTCAGCCACAGAGCCACTTCTTCTTTATGAGTGGTTAATTGGCAGTAAGAGTTTCATGGGGACTTCTCTGCCAAGGCTTGCTTTGAACATCAATCCTCAGATATCAGCCTCCTGAGTAGATTACAGGTGTGAGCCAACAGTGCCTGGCTCATACATATTTTCTAGTTAAACATCTTATCTATCATTGTTGTGTTGATTGGTTTTAGCCAATCCTGGAGTAATAATAGAAACTGAGATGTGGTAACACATTTCACATGACTAGCATATTTATGGAATTCCATGTTTTTCAAGAATTAATGCCAATATTTGCAAATGGTCAAGGCTTTAAAGAAGGCCATTACGTCAATATTCTAGAGTTTTCTATTAAGTGATCCATATATTCATGAGATCTACATTTTAATGGGAAGTTACCATACAATGTTCAATAATACGTACAATGTTCAAATCTGATTAAAATTATATACCTTCTCATAGTTCTTTTTGTGGTGGAGTTTTTCATGATTTTTGTCATAGTATGGAAAATTGTAGTATTATTAACTCTAATTTTCCTCGTTATTCAGAGAGCAATATTTTCATTATATAGTAAGCCAGGTGAGCAGGTAGGTCCACTCCCACAGAGTTGATAGTAAGAGCATGTTGTTTCCAAAAGTAATTTTAATAGCAGAAAACAAGGCAAATTTGGATAAGAATATCTGTTCCGATTAGTTAATGTTTTGCATAAGAGTCTGATGGTGGCAGCTAGGAATTATTTTGCTTCACATGAGATCAGACTCAAGATCTAAGATTCATATTGTCTTCTTGGCAGTCATGAATATGTGCTAACGCTCCAGAATGAGCTGTGACTTCGGAGTCTGTTAAATATCATTAGCAACTCTTGTTTCAAGCAAGCCAGAGGAAAAAAAGGGGGCTTCTGCCTTTTCACTTCAGCAAAACATGGTAAGGGAGAAAGAATAAGGAATGGGTTCTACACGGGGCCGATCAATGCACATTATATGACCAGGATATTATCTATTTTTAAATGTACCTATCTATTAAGCTCCAGAGAAAGAGAGCAATTTGCAAAGATAACACTTAAAGTCTATACTAGAAAGGAAACAGGGCCACACCGCTGAGATTTCTTTCACAAGGAAGTAAATGTCAGGGTGGGTCCTCTGCAGTCACGGATGCTAGTGAGTGTACACTGATACAGGCTTCAAATTAAAATAGAGACTACGATATTGTAAGTATTAATGGCACCACCGCAAGGAAAGCCTTCTTACCTGTCTGACCATGATGACTACTGTGAATCCCACAAAGTGTTTTATCAGTTTTCTTGAGTTTTTGAGGGCAATGAAGGCTGAGCATTTTCCTCCTCCCAGCCCCTAGCCCTCCCACAATCAGGGCAGCTTCAAGGGCAATGTGGGCACAGTTTGGAGTTTAAACATCCCTCTTGCATGCATGACAGTCTGTGCCAGAGGCTCTTTCTCCTCTTTCTCTTTAGCATTCATTCAGTCCTCTGCATGAAAGCAAGCCTGATGAAAGTATAAAGTTTAGTAGACAGTTGCCTTCCAAGACTTAATGTAGGGATTATAAAACTCTATCTTAAAAAAAAAAAATTAGTGTCCTTGGTACAAAGACAAAACTCCTTGAACTTTTAAAGTTAGGAGGAAAAAATCCTTCCTAAATAACTGATGAGACTTTCAAATGGATATTCATGTCCATGTTATGGGTAGAGTTTGTAGTTACACGACAAAATAAAGCTCTTATAAGAGCACACTCAACCTAAGGTTGGAAAAATTACCAGAAGTAAATGCCTCCTGGCTCAACTGCATGCATCTTCACCATAATTCTAACACAGGGGATCTTAAAGACAATTAGCAACTTCCCTGTAGAGTATTCTAGAATGCATGCTTCACCAAGAAGTGGTGGATCACTGTCTGCAGTGAGAGACAAGTCTATTATAGGTATTTCTGAGGATATCACAAAGACTTCCCAACAAATTCCTTGATTTACATCTACTCACCTTAATTTCAAAGTTATTTCAGTCAAAATTTCAAACAATCCTTGTCATTGTTTTTAATGTACTATGTGAAATTATTTCTTTTCTCTTTCATTTTTGTATCTTATGGTGTAACCCCTGTTGTCACTTCTGGTTTAACCTCTGTTGTCACTGTGTTTGGTATTGGTACACTGGGTATTGTATATATGTTTATCTGAATTAGGGAAGGGAGGGGAAACATCAAAATGGTGAGACAAAGGATAAAGGGCAAACCAATGCTGTCGGGACACTTGGCTCTGCGTGCTGGGGGCGGAGGGAGGGCAAAGCTGAGATGAGGTAGAGCCGTGAAACCGCCCACCAAGCCACCCTTAAGTTTAAAGCAGGACACACTGGCCATTTCAGGGAGCCGTCGGGCGAGCTTTCCTGTTTAATAAAGGAGAGGGCAATTACATTTATAGCAGTGATGATGGCGGGAAGTGGAGGGACTTGGATTGCCTAACTAGGTATTTGCGATTGGCTGATGAGCACGGGGCTGGTTGAGCCAACTCTTCCAGTTCTGGACCCAGAAGGGGGTAGGAGTGGCTAACAGCCACGCAGCCCCAGGGTGGGAGAAAGGGGGCAGTCTCTCAGGACCGTTCCCCTCCATGCTAAGCCGATGCCCCAACACAATGCAATAGCAATATGGACAAGACAATATGTAGAAATTAACTGTACAACTTGAGGTGGGGAGGGGGAGGATGGAGGGAGTGAAAGTGGGAAAAAATGAGGGAGGGGGTAACAAGTATGATACGAAATGTGCTCACTACCTTTTGTATGTAACTACAACCCCTCTGTGTATCATCTTAACAATAAAATTAAAGAAAAAAGGTAAAACCTAAGTTATCATAAACCAATAGGTATTACTTGGCACCAATGGCTCACACCTGTAATCCTAGCTACACAGGAGGCTGAGATCTGAGGATGGCAGTTTGAAGCCAGTTCGGGCAGGAAATTCTGTGAGACTCTTACCGCCAATAAAATTCTTCCTGTCTGTCTTGTCCATTCTCATTTCTAATTAGTACACATCTAGGATAATCCTAGCAGAAGCTCACATTAGCTCAAGAGATATGCCCATATGAACACACAAGATGACCCTAAGTGAAATGAACTTCAAGTTAAAAGAACAATGGTATATTACTGTTGTAGTTACTTTCAACATGCCATGTGAAACCGTGCCCTTCTCTTTTTATGTTGTTTTTTTTGTTCTTCTTTTCCCATATTTCTTTCATGTGGTTTTACCCCTGGTAGCACTGTAACTGATTTTAATACCCTGGATAGTGTATATCCGTGTATTTGAATTAGGAAAGGGAAGGGGAACACCAAAATCGAGAGACAAAGGATAAAAAGACAAACCAATGCAACAGCAATACTTACAAAACTTTATGGTGTAAACCAACTGTACAACTAATGTGGAGAGAGGGAAATGGGGAGGGAGAGGCTGAGGGGAAATGAAGGAGGAGGTAACAAGTTGGATAAGAAATGTACTCACTGTATTATGGATGAAACTGTGACACCTTTGTACTTCACTTTGACAATAAAATTTAATTTTTTTTTAAAAAAGACAACATGACTACCTTGCTGTCCAGATATCCCTAAAATTGGACTAGAAAGATGTCCAATCTTATGGCCACTTGACTAATTTTCCCTAGTATTGGGTTTCACTGCAGGTTTAGTGATTGTACATAATATTATTTATTATACATTATATTATTTATTTAATTATACATTATTATATTTTCAGTTGCAAATCTTGGCACATAAGTAAATCTGAACATGTAGCAATACATGATATGTTATTTTAAGTTTACAAAGGTAATACAGTCATTTAAAAAATTCTAAATTATATAAAGTATAAGGTTTTATGGAGTGGTCATTAAGGAACATCGAGGAAGAAAAGCATTCTGAGCATAACTTTCATCCTCAACCCAGACTATGGAAAAAGCTGTGTGAGGGAAAACATTGACTCTTATAAAAGTGAAATGTAGCCAAGTGAAATAAAGAAGTGGGTTAAATGATCAAGAGACTGCTTTGGAGTATTTAGTTGTGATTTATGCCAAAAAAAAAAAATCACAGACCATTCTTTGACATGAAGGACATGGAGAAAGGTGAGTCCTCAGGGTACCATCAAAAGCAATACAGGAAGAACAAGGAATTTCAATAAATCATCACCACATCTCCTCATTCACTCACAGGCTGCAAAGAGGAGAAAAGTAAGCAGGCTCTTTGGAAAGCAGAAATGTGAGATAGAGATAGGCCAGTAGGGTAGAAATATGATGAGAAGGATTCTAAACCATAATACAGATTTTAGACTCTACTGCTAATAGTTCCTTGAAACCCATCAGCAAGTATTGATAATAATAAATGAGTGGATAAACAATGGCTTCCCTTGTGTTAAGGGGCTTTACTGTCTTTGAACTTTTTTGGAGTAATATAACTTAAATTAGGGGCAGGAAGGATTTTTGTAAGTTGGTTGTAAAGTAAACGATGTAGTAGTGGTGTGTTTCTAACTTGAATAAAGAGAGAATATGGATATCTATGTTACACCAAATAAACTGGGCATACTCTGAAGTTCCCTGGAAATAAATCATTGACTTGATTTATATTTATTATTTATTTATTATAGTACTTTATTTCAGAGTGAAATTAAAATCCTCTTAAGTTATCATGTACATTGTAAGAATCATTTCCTGTCACTGTAATTGATTTTCATATCCTGAATATTGTAAACATGTGTATTGGAACTAGGAAAAGGAAAGGGAATATCAAAATCAAGAGACAAAGGATTAAAAACACAAACCAATGCAACAGCAATACATACAAAACTGTATGTTGTAAAGCAACTGTACAACTCATGGGGTGGTGAGGGAAAGGGGGAGAATGGAAGGTAGGGAAAATGAGGGAGAAGGTAACAACTTGAATAAGAAATATAGGCACTGCCTTGTGTTTGAAACTGTAACCCCTCTGTTCATCACTTTGACAATAAAGAACAATTTTTAAAAGAGTCAGTTTCCTTTTGAAAGTTTTCTGTGCTTACAGAACGTGGAACATGTAATCTAAATAGCATGAAACATGCAGAAATACTGCTTTTTTCCCCTGGTCTTGGAGCTTGTACTCTGGGCTTATATGCTGTCCCTGAGCTTCTTTTGCTTGAAGCTAAGGCTCTACCACTTGAGCCATAGAATGACTTCTGGCTTTTTCTGAGTAGTTTATTGGAGATACAAGTCTCATGAGCTTTCTTGATGGGGCTGTCTTTGAATTCTAATCCTCACCTGAGTATCAGTCACCTGAGTAGCTAAGATTATAGCTGAGGACCATTGGCACGTAACTAGTAATATTTTTATTCAAATCACAATCTTATTTTCCAAAGAAAAGAATGGAGTTATGACTTTATGAGTCCTTACCCTCTAGGTTTTATTTATTTATGGGGGGTGTGTGTGTTGTGGGGCTTGAATTCTGGCCCTGGGCACTGTCCCTGAGCTCTTCAGCTCAAGGCTAGTGCTCTATTACTAGAGCCACAGCGCCACTCTCAGTTTTTGGGTTGTTAATGAAGAGTCTCAAGGACTTTCCTGGCCCTGCTGTCTTTGAATCAAGTTCCTCAGATCTCAGTCTCCTGAGTAGCTAGGATTACAGGCATGAGCAACCACACCTCTTAGTTCTAACTTTAGTAGCTTATTTTAGCAATGCAGGAAGAGGGGATTTCATTGTCACTCTTGGATACATGTTTGAAACATTTTAATCAATGTATTCCAATCACATTCTCTTTTCCTTTGATTTATGTTCTTTTTGTCCATTGTATTTTTGAAGACAGAAGGAGATGAAATATAACAGGCTTGACCTCCATTTTTGTGCTAGTCATTATCCACCTTAGCAAGTGATAGACTCTCTAGGAGAAAGCTGTGCATCTGTGGGTTAGTCAGATCACATGCGAAGGGTGTTCAGAGTCTGAGCTCAGGCCACAGCTGGGAAGGGGGGTGAGGACAGTGCAGCTCATCTCCAGAAGATTCTGGGACTCTATTTTGTTCTGACATATCAATTAAAGCTTCCTTTAATTAAGGTGTGGTATCCTCCAGAATATTTAACTCCCCTGTACTGTCAAGTCTTTCCAAATGCAGAGCGAAGTTCAGTGTATAGAGACTAGCAGATGCATACAAACATTAGGTACTGAGTTTGAGTCCTAATCACAGACAAAAAGGAAAAAACAAAAAGAGACATATTCATCTACAGGTAGACTTGATTATGAGCAAATACACACACACAAATTAAAGACAGAATTAGATAGTCTTTTTATTTACAAATGTGTAGGATTAATTCTTCTATACTTTTAATATTTTAAGCATTTGCACAAAGAGGGCTTCACATTGACAAGTCACTTTATGAGTACAACGCATAATGATCACCCCTTCTATTTTTATCCACCAGTTCTCCAATCTTGCCATTTCTCTCAAGCTACCTGCATGTATTTTCACATGTAAGTACAAATTTTTATAAAGATAATCACTGGGAAATCTGGTTTATGATGTATTTTGCTTATGTTCTGGGGCTCCTTTCCTGATAAGATCACTAGAAATAAAGATATGATTAGTCTATGGGTAAAAATGAATTTGGATAGACTACTCTGCCCAGAGCTAAACAATAATGTTGATGTTGAAAATCCCGGTGGAAAGAAGAAAAATAATCCCTTTGAAAGCATTAAATTACATGATTTGGTGACTTCAGTGGCAAATTACAATGATCTGAAAGAAATAAGAAATAAAAGCTCAACAAATAAACACAGAAATTTAACATATCCATAGATACTCTAAAATCTACAAAGAAACAGTCACAAAAGTCTTTTCTTGAAGACCACCTGCCTCGATAGTATACAGAAAATTTCCACAGAACAAATAATCGACACTAAAGGTGGCGATGTAATTGTTTTAAAAGCAGATAAACAAGGATGGAAAGCCTACATTAGTAACTATACATTCAATCACATGAAGTCCAAGAGTCATGGATAAGGGAATAATAATATGACAAAAACTATAAAGTGAGTATATCAAAGATAAATAAATAAATGATGAAATTGTTGATATAAGGGAATAATATGCATAATCTCAATGGAAATGTGAAGAAATACAAGGCTTCTCATAACATTAAACGTAGGAGCACATATGACACCTTAAATACCAAATGAGGACATTGAAGGTTTGAAATCTGCAAGGGTAGACTAAGGAAAACTCAGGAAATAAACATAAAAGTGACGGAAAAAAATGAAAGAAAAAATATAGGTATTGTATATATGACTAGCATCCTAAAAGAAAAACAGTAAGGAAATAATTTGCAACAAAATTATACTTCCAGGATTTAAGAAAATGACACAACTGCTTGAGAATCACGATAAATCTTCAACTAGTGATGAAATAATAGAATATAAAGTATAAAAGAAAAATTATTGAAATAGCACAATGAAAACAATTTGCAAATGAGAAACACTGAGATGGACACTAAAAGTTTTTTTCATAAGTAATTTCTAGAACAGGATGGATAGGATCTTCTATACTAAGAAAAGTGAGGGAATTACAAAATGAACCCCTTCAATATATAGTTCAATATTCATTCAAAATTAAAAAATGTTAACATATTTCCAAAATCTTGCATTATGGGAATGATCTTGCATTATGGGAATAAAGCCTATTTTTAAAAACAAGAGTCACAGAAAATGTCACATTTTTGTTACATGGCAGTTAATTACATTTCAAAATGTAATTTCCACTGGCAGTGAAGAAAAATGCTTACTATTTCTCTTAAGAATTGGGTTAATTCCTAAAACTTAAGTGTATATAACTATGTAAGCAACATAGAATAAACTTCTCATTTTTAGAAATGAGTTTGCCTTTATGAAATTCTGAAATGCTTTTTATATAGTAAAATGAAGTAGAGAGTTCAAACCAATTCTCAATGTATAGTCAGAACATAATTAAGAGCAATGCCAATATATTCCAAATGTAAAATTATGGCGTTGTAATTACATAATAAATGTATGAAGAAGGTATGTACCTCTAATCTCAGTACTTGGGAAAGTGAGGAAAGAGGCTCCTGAAATAATCTGTTTGTATCACTCAAAAAAAAAAAACTAACTAACTAAAAATATACTTTGGTGAATGAAGAAGTATTTACTTACGTAAATATGCAAACTACTTAGTCATCATATATGTATATGTTATACACACACACACACACACACACACACACACACACACACGTTCTTGTTCTTATTTGGTCTTGGGGCTTAAACTCAGGGCCTGGGGACTATCCCTGAGTTTTTCTGCTCAAGGGTAGCACTCCACCACTAGATTCAAAGTACCACTTGCAGTTTCCCTGGTGGTTAATTGGAGATGAGAGTCTCATAGACTTCTTGCCCTGGTTGGCTTTCAACCGACACCCTCAGATCTCAGCTAGAATTACAGGCATGAGCTGCCAGTGTCTGGCTAAATCATATTTCAAACTTATAGGAATGATAAATTATTACATACGGACAACACAAGAGATTCAAAACTAAAAAAAAATGTAATTAAAGAAAACTGACAGAAATAGCTGTGAAAAAATATTGAAAATTCAGTTTACTCTTGGATAACATCATTTAATCAAAGTAACAGCCCAAATGATAAAAATTAGGTAATCGGAACTAACATGAAAAACTATATTTTTCAAAACTTTGTTATTATCAAATATTCAATATTATAAAAAATAAAAGAGTAGGCACAGTAGTACAAACAAGTGGTTCTAACTACTCAGGAGTCTGAGGTAAGATCATGACTTCAAGGCTATCCTGAAAAGCTTAGCAAGACAAATACACACACACACACACACACACACACACACACACACACACACACACACGCCCTGGGTATTGAGTATGCATTTATTTGACTGAGGGACTGGATGGGAAACAACAAAATGGTGAGACAAAGGACAAAAGGAGAACTAATGCAACTGCAGCAATACTCACAAGACACTATGCTGGAATTGAACTGTACAACTTGCCGGGGAGTTGTTGGAGAGGGAAAATGGGAGAAAAATGAGGAAGGGGTAAGAAGTTTGACAAGAAACGTACTCAGTACAATTCTTATGTAACTGTAAGCACATCACCTTAACAATAAAATTAAATTAAAAATAAATGAATGAAATAAAATAAACATAGAAACAGAAGAGTCAAACCAAAATTTTAAAACAGGCTGAATAAAGGCATCACACATAGAAAAATATTTATGTATTATATACAAGGTCCTGTGTTTAATGCCCAGCTCTTTTTAAATTCAAAAACAGTAATCATAATTTTTAAAACACCTATAACTCAAAGAATTATTCTATTAATTAAGCATAAATTACTTAAAGTAGACATAAAACGCAACTCTTAAATTTAGATATATAAATAAGTTAAAGATCTAGGGCTGGGATGTAGCTCAGTGGCAAAGCACTTGCCTAGCAAGTGCAATGTCCTGGATTCGATCCCCAGTACCAAAAAAAAAAAAAAAGACACAAAGAAATCTAATAAACAGCTGATATTAATAAATTAAATAATTTAATAATAATAATTAAATAAATAGTTTGGCAAGCTGTTTGATAGGACGTACTTATAAATTATTATAATAAAACGCACAATAAGCACAGAATACGTTAACACATCTTTTGTGTTTTGTTTTGCTTTGTCTTTTGGCTCTTAGATATTGAATCCAGGTCTCCAACCATACTAAATATTGACTGACACTTAGATAAACCAAAATCTCTGTAAAATATAGTTTTACCAAATAGGAAATTTTTTTTACTAAAAAAAAATCTAACTTTTACAGAAAAACTTAGGATGTGAACCTGTAGAGAAAAATCCTAATCTTTAAATACCAAACAACAACGGTATATTTTCTATTTTAATATGAATTGAAAATAAATCTGTTTACCAAGCAATGAAATAGTTATCTATTAAAAAAAATTTAAATGAGTAAATGTGCCCTCTGCCCCAGAGGGCGTTCTGCCTTTACTTTCTAAGGCTATTCCTTGGATAAACATCTCAATCAATTAAAGTAGAAGAGAAAAAAAAAAGCTCATACAAAATATGCAAAAATGTTGTGAAGAATTTTCTCCCAATAACAAAAAAAATCACACAATTGTCTTAAAAAAGGATAGTATATATGGAGCAAAATGGTAAAAATAAGTCATTTTAAAGGATTTAGAAATGATACTTTTTGATTTAGGATGAGCTTGAGAAGCCTCACTGCCAAAATGTTGAGTTTAACTATTGCTAAAAATATGTACAAATGATAAGTTGAACAAACCCTATCTAAAGAAATCAATGCATTACTAAAATAGTGAGCATTAGAGAACTTGACATATGGGACATCCAAATAGCAGCTCTTCTGGAACTATATATCCTCTGCTACTTATAGACACAAGCAGGAAGTGGAGAATAGTACATATGTATGTGTGTGTTTATCTGTGTGTGTGTGTGTGCTTGTGTGTGTATTTGGGGTTAGAAGTGTGGCTGTAGTTTATATATGTTCTCTATATACATATAGAATAGGTATCTATTCTATACATCTCTGTTATATATCCATTCTATACATTATATATATTATCTCTATATATTTCTTCAAGAAACTATCATATAAAAATTATACTCCATATCCTTGGGACAGGTCAAAACTTTCTTAATAATGTCCCAGAAACACTGTAAATCATAGAAAGGTTGGAAAAATGGGATTGCATCAAACTGCAGAGCTTCTGCAGGGCAAAGGACATAGCTTGCATTATAAACAGAAAGCCCACAGATTGGGAGAAGATCTTCACTGGCCATAAAACAAACAAGAATCATAGATCTAAAATATACATAGAACTCAAAAAATTAAGTTCTCCCCAAATATATCCTCAAAGAAACAACTGCCTCCTTAAAAAATGAGCTAAAGAACTAAAAAGAGATTTCTCTGAAGAAGAAATGAGAATAGCCAAGAGACACATGAAGAATTGCTCATCACTGGCCAAAAAAGAAATGCAAATTAAAGCATTGAGATTCCACCCCACCCCACTAAGAATGTCCTTTATCAAGAAAACGAATAATAACAGATGCTGGAGGGGATGCTGCCAAGAGGGGACCCTACTACACTGTTGGTGGGAGTGCAAACTTGTTCAATCACTCTGGAAAGCAGTATGAAGATTCCTCAAAAGACTAAACATAAAGCTCCCTTATGACCCAGGAGCCACGCTTTAGGCATCTACCAAAAAAAATTACAAGCAAGACCATACTAAAGCTACCAGCACAACTATGTTCATCGCAAACACAATTTATCATTATTAAAATATAGAACCAACCCAGATGCCCCTCAGTAGACCAGTGGATCAAAAATATGTGGTACATATACACAATGGAATTTTATGCCTCTATTAGAAAGAATGACACTGCCCCATTCATAAGGAAATGGAAGAACTTGGAAAAATTATACTAAGTGAAGTGAGCCAGACCCCAAAAACATAGACTCATTGTTTTCTCTCATTGTTAATAATTAGTATATGTGTCTAGGATAGTCCTAGCAGAAGATCACAATAGCTCAATAGCTATGTACTTATGAACACACAGTTTGATGCTAAGTGAAATGAACTCCAAGTTATAGAAATTAGTGGTTTACCATTGTTGTTATTGTCAATGTACCATCTGAAATTATGCCACTTTCTTTTGTCTTTCTTCCCCAGGATTTTACCCCTGACGTCACTGTCAGGGTACTGATTTCAGTACCCTGAGTAATGTATATATGTTTATTGGAACTGGGGAAGGAAAGGGGAACTTCAAAATGGAGAGAAAAAGGGCAAAAGGCAAACCAATGCAACACAATACTTACAAATCTATATGCTGAATTTCAACTGTACAACTCATGGGGGGGAGGGAAATGGGGAGAGGGAAGGAGGGAGAAAAATGAGGGAGGAGTTAACAAGTTTGATAAGAAATGTACTCACTGCCTTACATATGAAACTGTAACCCCTCTGTACATCACTTTGACAATAAATTTTTTTAAAACTTCATATAATAGAAAACTAATTTCAGAAAACTTTATATGATAATACACTCTAAATCTACACAAACATTCCACCTAATACTAACTGTATATTTCTTTCACAGAGTAGAACCTAAGATGAGAATGCTTGACTTTAAAACCTGTATTTTCTATTGTTCTCAATCTCCAGGCCAACGCAGTGCAGTTTAATAATAGGAAGGCAAGAACAAATTCCAGTATTTCTTTGTGAAATTTATGTCTGTAAATAAGAATTGCTGAATAAAGATGGATGAATAACAGTCACAGGTGATTCATACAAAGTATACCAGTCATTGAAAAAAAATGACATTTCACACATAACAACCACTTGCTTGAATCTATGGGGAATTAATATTGAATGAAAAGAGTGAATATCAAAAAGCTATGTACAATATTGAATTAATACAGCATTGGCAACGATAGAATACATATAACCTACTTTGTATTTCTTACAAGTGAATATGAATTTGTAAGCATCTTAATAAAAATGTCAAACTATTTCATGTCTTGAACCTTACAGAATATGAAAGTGGAAAACTGATTCTTGGGATTTTGTGGAAAGTCTATAACCTAAGAATTCTTTAATTTAGCAATTTAATTCAAAGACCCACAGGTTTCTGGTATCACTTTATTTTGCTCACTTATTTTGTTCAAGAGATAGCACTCTGTCATTTATACTTTTGAAGCTCATATGCTATTTAATTCTTTCAATCATTAGATACTACATTTTTTGAGAAATGAACTGAACTCAGGCCATGTGCTCAAGGCAAACACTTGACACCTTCAGCCCAAGGTATATAACTTCAACTACATAATGCCTAGGTCCTAATTTCTGTCACTATTTTTTCAAATACAATACATGTTTTTATCAGTACGTGTTTTGTCTTTAACTCATATTGAATAGACAATTGCTCTGTTTCCAATACTAAAATCTTTTTATTCATTTCATTTTTATCATTCTCTGAGTTAATGAAGCTTGAAGACATTTCTGTGAGTGCTCACAGATGGGAGGAAAATCACATCTCTAGTTCTAACATGAAATCATCATTAATAAACTTAAAACTACACACTAAAATAAATTTAGCAAATTAACACACATTTTTCTAATAAACTTTCCTTTTTCTCCAAAGATATGTCAAAGTTTCTCTTCTCCAGATTTTCTGAACTTCCAGTTGCAATTTACTCTTAATAAATGACTATCCTTCATTGTGACTATGAAAGATATTGGACAAGAACTACTTCCTCTTCCTTAAACACCACCAAGTTGAAGTGCCTTTGAGTTTCTACTATGTTTGTATCTTTCTGATGTATCTTATAAAGTTAAAAAAAATTGAACAAACCACAAAGCTGAACTTCTTAAGCTACTTGAGCTCTCAGTTATACTAGAATCTCTCCTACTTTCCTTCCCCATTTTCTTGTCCTGTCTCCATTAGGTCTGCTGGAGAGAATACCCCCTCCCTCCTCCTTCCAGAAGGACAGCACTTAGCCTACTAGAAATCAGCTGTTGGGTGTTGGTGGCTCACAGCTGGTACCCTAGCTTCTCAGGAGGCTGAGATCTGTGGATGGTGGTTAGAAGCCAGCCTGGGCAGGAAAGTTCCTGAGACAATTATCTCCTATAAACTACTCAGACAAAACAGGAAGTGGTGCTATGGCTCAAGAGGTACACTAGCCTTGAAGAAAAAGAAGCTCCAGGATAGGACCCAGGCCCTGAGTTCAAACTCCAGGACTGAAACCACAGAAAGAAAGAAAGAAAGAAAGAAAGAAAGAAAGAAAGAAAGAAAGAAAGAAAGAAAGAAAGAAAGAAAGAAAGAAAGAAAGAAAGAAAGAAAGAAAGAAAGAAAGAAAGAAAGAAAGAAAGAAAGAAAGAAAGAAAGAAAGAAAGAAAGAAAGAAAGAAAGAAAGAAAGAAAGAAGAGAAAGAAAGAAAGAAGAGAAAGGAAGAAAGAAAGAGAGAGAAAGAAAGAAAGAGAGAGAGAAAGAAAGAGAGAAAGAAAGAAAGAGAGAAAGAAATAGAAAGAAAGAAAGAAAGAAAGAGAGAAGAAAGAAAGAGAGAAAGAAAGAGAGAGAGAGAAAGAGAGAAAGAGAGAGAGAAAGAAAGGGAGAAAGAAAGAGAGAAAGAGAGAAAGAGAGAGAGAGAAAGAGAGAGAGAAAGAGAGAGAGAGAAAGAGAGACAGAGAAAGAGAGAGAAAGAGAGAGAGAAGAGAGAGAGAGAATGAGAGAGAGAGAGAAAGAGAGAGAGAAAGAGAGAGAGAGAAGAAAGAGAGAGAAAGAGAGAGAAAGAAAGAGAGAAAGAAAGAAAGAAAGAGAGATAGAAAGAAAGAAAGAAAGAAAGAGAGAAAGAAAGAAAGAGAGAGAGAAAGAAAGAGAGAGAGGGAGAGAGAAAGAGAGAGAGGGAGGGAGGGAGGGAGGAAGGGAGGGAGGGAAGAAGGAAGGAAGGAAGGGAGAAAGAGAAAGAAAGAAAGAAAGAAAGAAAGAAAGAAAAGAAAGAAGAAAGGAAGGAAGAAAGAAAGAAAGAAAGAAAGAAAGGAAGGAAGGAAGAAAGGAAGGAGGGAAGGAAGGAAGGAAGGAAGGAAGGAAAGAAGGAAAAGAAAGAGGAGAGAAAAGGAGAGGGGGAGGGAGGGAAAGAGGGAGGGAAGAAAGGGATGAAGTCAAGAGGAATTTAAATTAGTAAATCTGGCCTCATTTCAACAACACTTACATCCTCAACTCTATACTGAGCTTAATTATTGGTGTTCTCTAAGGGGTTGTCATATGTGATTGCTTTCTTGTCCATAGTATTTGCATGAAATATTCTACATTACCAACTTCTGTCCAAGATTTAATAAGTACAGCGAAAGCAACATTATGTTTATAGAGATCACTATACCAATAGTCCCTACTGTTTCTAAATCCAAGGAATGGGGACTATGATTTCTCTCCTTTAGAGTCTTACTAAGCACTTCTAAATAACTGTTATATATTGAGTTTCCTAATTTCATTACTTTTTTCATTAGTATATACTAATTGTAAAAAATAAAATCTCTTGTGAGGACATTTCATACAGGCATGAAATATACTTTAATCCTCCTTAGCCATTTCCCTCATTATTCTCTTTCCTTCACACTTACATTTGATTTTCCTAATAGTCTCTCTTACATTTTTGTGATCTTTATAAAAATAAGTTGCATGTATGAGAAAAATATACACGATACTACTGTTTTCTAGTTCAGCTAATATTACTTAATGTGATCATCTTCAGTTCTACACAAAGTGTGACTTTTTTTTCTTATGCGTGAGTAAAACCACTTAGGACATTTTCTTTATTCATTCCTTTGTTGACAGGACTGTACACTGACTCTATGACTGATAGTTGTTGAAAGCTATATCTCAACAACGTGGATATGAAGTTATCCCTATTGGATGTTTACTTTAATTCTTTCAGTTATATTCTGAGAATTCAGTCTAATTTCATTACCCTCTTTTGTTCATATTGCTTCACACTTATTTTAGGTCTTAAATTTCCATTTATTGGATTGAATAATCCCTTAAAAATATATTACATATCACATCTTTTTTAATTTTTTTCAGGTAATTTTAATTTACTCAAGTGAGAAAATAATAACAGTTTATTTTGCTTAACTCCTCTCCATTCACTGAGTTTGGTTCTAATGCAATTGCACACATTAATTTCTACAGTTCTTACAAAATTGTTAAATTGGTGGCATAATCATCTCCGCTTATGAAAGGCATTGAAGCGCAGTAATTTGCTTATGGTCATAGAGCAGATAAATCATGGGAGGTAAGGAGATCAGATACTGCACCAGCAATGCTAGGGTCACCTTCTCAAGCTCTTGAGTTGAAATCTGCAAGAGCTCCAACTACTTTATCTCTCTCTAGGTCTTCAGGCAATCTTCTTGTCCCTTACTGTTTTGAAGACTATAAATACTAAGCTAAAATGAAACAGCAATGCATGTCCACAACTATATTTCAGAAGAACTCTTTCTCCCTGCAATTCTAAGCCAAGTTATTTCAAAGAAACATGTGTGTTTACTAAATGAGCATTGTATGGATCCTAAATAATTGTTACAATATATTTTCAGATGCATCAAACCAATTCTTAAGTATTACAGGGGAAATTTTGAGAGCCTAGGAAATAGGAGAATAACAGAGTATTGCACTTATATTTACAGCTCTATTCTCCAAACCTCGATCCTTGTCTATTGATGACAGAAATGGTGGCATCATTTTGAAATATATCTGAAGTTATATTTTCTACCAAATAAAAGAACACAAAGGAGGTGATGGCCTTTTAACCTCCGTTCTGGTTGTAGTCTCAAATTTCTATTCATTCCTAGAATAAGGAATTAAGGCTATCACTCCTTGATTTATTTTATAACACAGTTCCATGAGCCCTTATAGCTTAATCTGCTTAGTCACGATCTTTCTTTTAAGTAACTGTCTGTTGAAAATGCGAAAAATATAAAACTTTCTGCTTAGGAAAGATGGCAAGTCATTAATTTGATTCCAAAATGATTTAATTGATTCAAAGCCTTTGTATTATTGGTAGCTGCTTCATTTAAAATTTCAGAATCTCAATAACATGGAATTTCTGAAATAAATACCAATTTCATAATTGTTGTGCCAAAAAAGTACTATGCCTATAAGGGAACTATTGTTCTTTACAAGAGTCATCGCTGAATCATACAACTTTATTAGTACATTTGTAAGTATTTTAGTACAATTCATTTTTTAAAAAATTTTCATACAAAGTCTTTCTAAGTAGCTCAGGCCAGCCTCAAGCTTGAGATTTTCCGGCTCCTACTTCCTAGTACTGGGATTCAGGCATGCACAACTGGGCAAGTTCAGTAAAATTTTAAACTACCTGGTTGAAGAGGTGTAAGAGAAATAATTCCAATTAACTTTCAGGTTAAAAATGAAGAGATGAATAAACCAGATTCTGTCTTGTGAGGGTTTATTTTCTCTTTTCCTTTTCCTTCCTTCCTTCCTTCTGATATTTCTCTCTTCCTCTCTTCCTTCCTTCCTAATATTCTTTATTCATATTTGAAGGAATTGTACTTCATCTATGGTGAGCAGCCTACATCTTTTACAAAGGAAAATAGAATAAATAGAATCTGTGTTTCTGTGATCATTTTGTCTTGTAAAATATCTTTAAAAACCTCAATTGAAACAGATCTGAAAGATTCAAGAAAGTGACAAAATGAAAGTGAGTGTTTTGTCCTTAGGAATTTTTTTTTTTGAGAAATGTATGTTAACTTGAAAATTGAGATACTCCTTCTCGTAGTTTTCCCAAACAGATTTATTAATTAAATGAAGATTCTAATGCATTTTCCTCTTTTGTTAAGATGCCTATACATTTTTTTTATAACATAGCAGTCAAATAAATTATAAAACAGACTTCATGGTTAAAAACTCCCTTCATGTTATTCCCATTATTTTCTGCCATCAGCATAAATCTAAAGAGAGGCTTGCCTTCATAATTCCCAGTTTTAAGGTTTATCAGGACTATTTCAGAAGTTGAAAACATGAGCATGATGTTAAAGCATAGCTTACAATTGAAAACTCCCAAAGAAAAATTTCTTTTTTATTTTATTTTAAATTTTCATTTCTTTATCGTCAATATGAAATAAAGAGGGGTTACAGTTCCATACATAAGGCAGTGAGTACATTTCTTATCCAACTTGTTACCTCTTCATTTCCCTCCCTCTTCCCCTCCCCATTTCACTCTCCTCCCCCATGAGTTATGTAGTTGCTTTACACCATATAATTTTGTAAATGTTGCTGTTGCATTGGTTTGTCTTTTTATCCTTTGTCTCTCGATTTTGGTATTCCCCTTCCCTTCTCTAGTTCCAATACATGTATATACAGTAGCCAGGGTACCAAAATCAGTTACAGTGATATCAGGAGTAAAACCACAGGAAAGAAATACAAAAGAAAAAGAGCATAATTTCTTTATGGGCTGAGAGGTGTCTCAGTAACAAAGTGCTTGCCTAGCAAGTGCTACATCCTGGATTCAATCTCCAGTGCCAAAAAGAAAGGCAACACCAACAGCAAAATCTTTGTACATTACTTTGCCAATTAAAATATATATTAAAATATTTCGATAGTCATTCTTGTGGCTGTCTTCTGAGAAGTGGAAAATTTTTTTTTTTTTTTTTTTTTGGCCAGTCCTGGGCCTTTGACTCAGGGCCTGAGCACTGTCCCTGGCTTCTTCCTGCTCAAGGCTAGCACTCTGCCACTTGAGCCACAGCGCCGCTTCTGGCCGTTTTCTGTATATGTGGTGCTGGGGAATCGAACCTAGGGCCTCTTGTATCCGAGGCAGGCACTCTTGCCACTAGGCTATATCCCCAGCCCCAGAAGTGGAAAATTTGAATTCAAATACCCATAATTATTTTCTTCTGTTCTTTACTTCTTTCATCTTTATTCTATAGGGAAATCTGCATTATATAATATTTTATATATGTATATAAATATACTGTGTATTTTAGAAATATCAATATGACAATAAGATTGCAAGATTCTATCACAAACTAATAATGTGTTTATATTGCATGCTATTGACTTCATGATCTTATATCAAACATAATGGTATTCTGTTTCCAAGTAGCTATATCTATTCCAGGTTTATTAACTTCAGAAGTGGGTATTTATCCAGGTTAGCATCTTTACACTCCAAGAAAAGAAATTTGAAAATGTCTCTGATTTTGTCATCTTCCTTTCACTACTGAACAATCATTGTTATTTAATAAGATGCATGATTACAAAATAATATTAATTTAAAGTCAGAACAGTATGGTATCATATATGATTCCTTAGAAAATATGCTAATATATATACTGATATATATTACTTGATGTTTCCTGGGTAAAAATCAATTGGATTATAGTAAAGCTACTTATTTATGATAGAAAATGATGACAGTTCTTTAATGATATGTATTTGTATGCTACATATGTTTATATGACATATTATGATATGTGTGTATGATATGTAAGTATGTATGTATATTGTGTGTATCACACACACACATGTGTGCATACATTGGTGCCTGTCTTGGGGCTTGAACTTAGGGCCTGGATGCTGTTTCTGAACATTTTTATGCCAAGCTAGCGGTCCATCACTTGAGCCACACTCTCTGCTTCCTGGTGATTAATTGGAGAAAAGAGCCTCATGGACTTTCCTTCCAGGGCCTGCTTTGAACCATGATACTCAGATCTCAGCCTCCTGACTAGCTAAGATTATGGGAGTGGGCCACTGGCAGCAGGCAATGATTTATTATTTTTGTATTAATCAGAGAAAAAATTAATCGATAATAAAATGAAATGTAATATATGATAGGTTAAAAAACAATATGAAGGAGATGATGTCGTAAATTGCTGACCTTTGTCTAATAGAAATTCAACATTATGATTCTTTTAGCTTATGAGAAGTCTTCAGACTTCTCAGGCTGAGATTTTAAGACTATATGACTTAATGAACAATCTGAATGTCTCCTGCATTGCAGGAACCATGTAAGTGCAAGGCAATTATTCTTCTTGCTCTCTCCCTCACTCAGCAGCAAACAGTAGCAGCTGCTGCATCTGCAGAAAGTGTGACAGACCACAGAGCATTGTGAGGTTCCATTTACCACATTTCCCAAGCAAGCACTAATGAGCCCCTCCTACCACTCTTCACCTATTAAGATGGGCAATAAACATATCTTTCAGCATTGCACATTACTATGCCTTCAAATACATTTTTTATGTGTAGTAATGATTTTCTAATGAATGTGTATGCCTCAGTGTCTTCTAGGTATTGATCAGTATTAGCAGGCTAATTTTAATTCCTCACGACTTCCATTTGTCAACAAGATCTTTATCTGTTTCCTACTATAGGACTGCCTTGCAAGAAAAGAAACAATAAATACTTAAATCAGATATAGAAAAGTATTCTTATAAAACAGAAGAAGCCAAGAAAGGGTTTTGAAGAATGTTCTTGGTTCGTGATTAAATGCTAGATGATCATTTATTGCCTATTGTAGATAAGATTACATTTTTCATAATATAGAAGCACCAAAATAATTTTGACAAATCATGATACCAATAACAAGTTAATTTTATCAGTATTTCTGAAGGTGTATCTAGAGGAGAATTTTTTTATGAATTGTTTCTCTTTCTGATTACATGTATCAAATTCACTCCTATATACTCAATATGATTCATTTCAGTTTAATTCAATTTCACAGTAATCAAAAAACTGCTTTGTGTTTTTACTTTCAATATGTAGTATGTTATAAATAAAAACTTAGGTCAAGTGTTATGTTTTTTCATGAAATCATATCTTACATTTTTATTTCTATACCTACATCATTTCCTCATAAATCTGTACTATTCAGTATTTAACAAATATTATGAAAAACTTTCAAACAAATTAGTTAAGCATACATCATTCTCTTTTTCAATACTTTTCTTAAACTATGAAAAGTGAAACTGCCTATTTAGAGACAGTGGTTATACATTTGATTTGACATCTTGCACCCATGTCCCCAAGGGCTTGTGTGAATACAAAGTACAAGGTTTGAAATAGGAAAAGCTATTTTTCTATATCAAATTATCTTTTGGATAATAGTTATTAACTAAGTTGTATATATTTTGCTATAAACTATACTGTATGAAAATGTGGCATTCTTGCTATTCAAAGTCAACTGAAGTCTTTTCATTCACCTTGTGCGAACCATGAATTAAGTTCAACTTCATTGATGCCGAAGTCTCACTGAAGCTAGGCAATGTAGATCTGTTTTCACTGTTGCCATTTAGAGAATTAAGTAAACCAGGACTTTATGTAAGATTCTTCTGAAGATGAATTTGGAGCCAATATTTTAAATGTTATTTCTCCTAATTACTTTAAATCTAATTTCTTGGAAAAAGTGAAAATACACTCATTTTTGTTACCTATCAATAACACATCCTGGGAAACAAATGATTCATCTTTTGAAGTAATATTTTCACATAATTTCTGAAGGCTTGTATTTGACATTGTTTTCAAAGAGCAAATATGTAGTGAATGTCATAAAAATACTGATTTTACATAATAAATAATTTATCTTTCCCAGATTAAAATTCACAAGTTGAGTCTGGAGAGGTTATTTAAAAGAGTAAACTGTAGCCAACCATCAGGTTATCTAGAAAATACAAACTATGAATTAAAAAAAATTACATACGAACATTTTGTTCAATGTAAGACAGGAACTGGTAAACACATTTGGGACTAACAAGTACTTTGAACCGTGTTTCCAATTGGTTTTATACAACACCCCTATGAAAATGAACAGAGAAAATGTTTCTTCACATCCTACCATCATATAGGATAATGAGGACCATGAACCCATATTCTCCCCAAATGTGTGGCCTTGACAACCACATGAAAGTGATCTGGAATAGATTGGGGATCCAGAATCAGTTACATTCTGGAGTGGCTGTCCTCTTCTGTCATTAGCTTGCTCTCTAGTCCTTCTTTGAAGCCTGGGCACTGTCCCTAAACTCTTTTGCTCAAGGCTATCCATCTACCCAATTGAGCCAAAGGTCCACTTCCTGCTGTGGAGTGATTAACCGGAGATGAGAGTCTTACCGAGACGATTCTGCCTGGGCTGGCTTTGAACCCAGATCTCGGATCTCAGCATCATAAATAGCTAGGATTACAGGAGTGAGCCACCACTGGCTCCTTTAAATTCTCTTATTCTTCATTTCCACATTGCTGTTGGTTTCCCTTCTTTTTACTTCAGACTTAAAATTATTTTTGGAAGGAGAAAAACTTGCTCTGCAAGTACATAGAGAATCTTTGAGGTTGTCGTTTAAGCCATTGCTTTCTCTAAATATTAATCTTTCATTTCTATGTATGATGAAACAGAGGATGAAAGGATTTTAAGGTTTCAATGAAATACTGGCAGGTATCAATGGAAATACACAGGAAACATACAGGTTAATATCTGTAGATTTAACCCTGCTATCTGTATTATTACTTACAAGATGGCTCACAATCCGACATTGTCTTTGTAATAGAACTGAGGGTCTGGAAATGTGAAACAAATTTACATAACGTGTAGGAAGAGATGAATTCAGTTTTCACTCTACCTTTCATTTTTCCATGTAAGGACTACCTAGGTCATCGATTATTTCCATTAATAACAGGACAAGCACGATTACTAATTCTTAGGCTAATATTCATAAACCCTACTATAGGCTTTTCTTTTTCTACAAAAATCTCAGAGTAATTTTCAAGAGTCATATTTAAACAGAGATGAAAGTCCTTGAATTTGAAATGCTCTTATAATAAGAGATGTCTGAATTTTAATCTACCTGTGCCATATTATTCTTCATGACTGAAATTATGTGGACACCTTTATACTCCTATTTTTTTTAAGAATTATTAATCTCATAGAAGGTATAGAGCTGCTTCCTACTTTCACATACAAAAAATCTCAGGCTTGACTGTAAAATAAATCCATACTTTCTATATTTCACTGTTTTAAGGAAAACATCTGTCTGTTCAGCTGGCTCATTTCATAGTTTGTGATGAGGGCCTTAACCTCTGTTGTGATATAATTAGGTTGGTTTTGTTTATCACATTATTTATAGCCTTGTAATCCATTCCATAACATGCTGAGTTTGTAAAACCTTGTCATAATTCAGAATTCATGAGGATACAAGAAAAATATAAGGAAAATGAAGTAACATTTTCAGGATTAAGAAGAACTGCCTTCAATCAAAACACACTTTTTCATTCTTTTATAACTATTCATCTTGCTAAAATTCTAATTCAGTGGTTTATACACATGCAAATGATTTATGAGACTGTACCAGCAACTAAGTCATACAATATGATGGTGAAGAGTTTGAAGAAGCTTTTCTTATCCAAACAGCCATTATGTACAAAACCATACCTAGATTTTCATGACAATTGTCACTGAGTCTTAGAATTATCCTGTTCTTTTTTCTAAACTGATTTTAATGCTCTAACAAAATTGTCTCCTTTACAGCCTAATTTTGTCTTCATTGTTTGTCTCCTCAGAACTAATGTCTCATAAACAACTTATTATGCATAAATGCCTTAGCAATATTTTATGAATATTATTTTCTATTTAATTATTTCTTATAAAATAGCTCCAGTTGGCATATAAATTCTAAGAGTCTATCCTCAAGATGAGCACAAGTCAATAGTTTCTTGAAATTTACTTTTTATACAATTTTTTTATGTATGTATGTATGTACTTTTGCATGTGCTGCACCATAGCTTGAACTCACACAGTTTCTTTCCTCATGATTAGTAATCTACCACTTGTGTCATACCTTTATCTGCAACTTTTTGCTGGTTAATAGGGCATAATTGTCTACCTGTGCTGGCTTCAAACTGACATTTTCAGACCTCAACCTAGTGAGTAACTAGGACTAAGGATGTATACCATCACTACTCAGCTCCACTACATAACTGTTGATCGAGAATATTGATTTAATTATCAAAAATCCTCTGCTTTCTTTCCATCGAGATATTTTCATAGTGAAATTGATTAATGTGAAAGATTGTAAGCAAAATAAAAATTAATACACAAAAGTTTAAATATACAGAAAGAAAATGAATATGGAAAACGCTTAATTTTATTAAAATTATCAGAACTTTTTGTTGTTTACCCACAACAAATGCATCAAAGCATGTTTTTGTTTTGTTTTTTGATTGTTTGTCCATCATGGGGTTTGAAGTCAGGGCCTGGGTGCTGTCCCTGAACTCTTGTGCTCAAAGCTAGCACTCTACCACTTTTGAGCCACAGCACCACTTCCATTTTCTTGATGGTTAATTGGAGTTAAAAGTCTCAGGGACTTTCCTTCCCAGGCTGGCTTTGAACCACAATCTTCAGATCTCAAACTCCTAAATAGCTAGGATTGTAAGAGTGAGCAACCGGCACCTACAAGGTTTTATTTTCAAAACAAATTTTAAAGATATTTTTAAGTCTATGAAACTCACTCTTAATTATTATGTTAAGGAAAACATACATTACCTCTACAGAGAAAATAAAATGCTGTGTTTAACAATCAAAATTGCATCTGGAGCCTGTAGTCATAGGTATTCAGGAAGCTGAGAGCTGATGATCCTCTTTCAAAGCCAGACCATGTGGAAAAGATTTTGAGGCTCCTATCTTCAGTTAACCACCAAAAGCCAGAAGTGGATCCATGTGGCTCAAGTGGTAGATTGCCAGTCCTAAAATATTATTATTATTATTATTATTATTATTATTTTCTCATCCCAGTCAAAATCATGGAATAAATCTTTTCTCTCTCTCTCTTTCTCTCTCCCTCTCTTCCTCCCTCTTCCCCTCTTTCTTTTTACATTCTTATTTATCCTTTCTTTCTCTCTCTCTCTCTTTCTTTCTTTCTTCACCTTTCTTCCTTTCCTTCTTTCCTTCTTTCTTCCTTCTCTTCTTCCTTTCTTTCTTCCTTCCCATCCCTCTCTCCTTCCTTCCCTTCCCTTCCTCCCTCTCTTCCTCCTTCCCTCCCTCCCTCTCTCCCTCCCTCTCTCCCTCCCTTCCTTCCTTCCTTCCTTCCTTTTTTCCTTCCTTCCTTCCTTCCTTTTCCATGCTAAAAACAGACCCAATACTTGTATTTTCTTCTTAGTGGTTTAAAATCAGTTTAATTCAGCATAAAATATAACAATCAGCCTTTTGGCATCTTATTTTTAATTCATTCATGAACCATCAAGCTGATGTAAGGGAAATTTCACATGGAATACATTACAACCAGATGAGTTTGTTTATAAATCAACTTGCTGTACTTCAGTATGAATAGTTTCCCATCACTTATGGTTCAAAGTACAGAATAATTTGAAGGAATTGTTACCTATATGCCACTAACAATACTCAGTCATCAAGATAAAAATTACAATGAAAGGAAAATGCTAAATTTAAATAATCTCTTAAATAAGATTTTATTTTTCCAAAGCTATTTTTATTATTTTATTTATTATCTTAGTGACTGCATAAATGGGTTTCAATTTACCAGGGCAGCATGTGCATATAATGCCTCTATCATCTTATTTTTTATTGTCAAAGTGAAGACAGAGGGGTTACAAGTTTCATACATAAGGCAGTAAGTACCTTTCTTATCCACCTTGTTACCTCCTATCTCATTTTCCCTCACCTTGTCCCTCCCCATTCTCCTCCTTCCCCCCCCCCCCCGTGAATTGTACAGTTGGTTTACACCATATAATTTTGTAAGTATCGCTACTGCGTTGGTTTGTCTTTTCATCCTTTGTCTTTCAATTTTGGTATTCCCTTTCCCTTTCCTAGTCTTTTATTTTCATGTCAAACTGCTTTATTACATCGTAGGTAACAGTACAGTTGAATATAGTATCTATCTTGCATCCAGCCTCCTTGCAGTACACCGATTTTAAAATCAAATACAAAAGTTGGAAGGGGTGAGGAGTTCAGGGCTCTACAGTTGATGATGGAAAGGGGCTCTGCTGTATTCTCTTTGCCAGGTCCAGGCCTTACTACAAGGTCACAGCACAGTTTTGTATAGGATGTTGCAGTAAACAGGATGGCGAAGCCACTGCTATAGGGGTGCAAGGTGCAAGGGAGTGGGGGGGGGAGAGGAGGGCCCACATAACACTGCTGTCCACTGCTGCTGTGGAACCCTGGCTCCCATGAAAACCAGGAAGATCTGCATGGTGTAACATTGGTCGGCCTCAGATGAAAAAGGCTGTTCCACAGAGCCAGGGCTTCATGGAAGTAGCAGAGGGTGAAGGGGCTCCCCATCTCCTCTTCTCTCTCAGACTCCAACAGCAGTCATTCACAACAGGGCTGTTTGTTTTTGTAAAAGTAAAGGAAACAGTGACTTATCCCCTAGCCAAGTGTGTACAGCGCTTGCTGCTTTCGGCATGTGCAGGGTAGCAACAGTAAGTAAGTGGATAGAGCGGCCACGGTTATGACTTTAAGAGGTTATTTCTTAAAAGAATAGGAACATCTAAGGACTGAGTCCTATGTGCACTTTTGAGCATTTCTGCAGCATGCGATTCTAAGAGTAAATCCACCCAATAGGGCAAACAATCAATTTTTTAAAAAATTAACTTAGAAAGTCTGAGATTATTATTCTCAAAGCATTGATTTATACATTGTTTCATACACAATTAGCCGACTGACTATCCAAGTACAGGACAGGCACCTCTCTGGAGGACGGGCTCCTGACAGCAGGGGTGGGGTAGTGTTAGGGGATTACAAACTTCCCTCCAACTTCACAGGAAACCTAAGGTGAGAGCAGAAGTCAAAATGGACAGTGCAGTACAGGTCAGTGAGGGGAAAGGACTCTGGCCAAGCACCGCTGACCACCACGGCCAGTGCCTGGTTTTTCTGCATCTGAGCTTGTTTCTTCCACTATGCCGTGTTTGTGTGCCACTGTCATCTGTGATGTGAGCCAGAAGTGAGAAGCCAGGGACTAAACTGCATCACTGACAATGTCAAAGACCCAGCCAAGGCTCTGGTTTGTTTACCTACTGAACAGAAAGGAATATAGGTAAAAAAGGAAATGCGAATGCTTCCAAAATCTTCCTACAAACACATCTTGATACTTGAAAACAATGACAGGATAAACAAAGCCACAGAACAAGATTACTGTGAAGGTCAGCCTGCAGATTCCTTCCTTCCTGGACAGCCCAGAGTTTGGTGGAAGCGTCACAAGTACTAGAGACAAATAGTCTGGTGTCAAGAGCAAGAGACAGGCTCATGACGTCTCCAGTATGGCCAGTAAACGGGGTGGTCTCGTGGCCAGCCTCAATGTCCCCCAGAGCACACGTAGTGTCTCCAGAACTGGTCACGAGCTGATGGTCATCCAGGAATCGGCCGCTGGATATTTAATATTCAAAGTAAGGTCTCACTTTAGGCATGTGCAAGCACTGGCATGCTGCACACAGGCACAGATGTGCAAGCACAAGCACAAAGGCACCCCTTTCCAAATGATGTTTCATGTCAGTTGTGCAAAGGAGTTAAAATTTTAAAATATTTCCATCGAAAGTTTTTTTAATATAAATTTCTGTACCAATCTGTGTATGAATGTGTCTGTATATGAACCTGAGCCTTATCACTGACCAAAAGTATAAGCCTTATAGATGTTTAACTCTTCTAGTACTATTTATTTGTTGTTAATATTTTAGTCATATAAACTTCATCTTTAAGTCAGTTACAATGCTATGTCTCTACCAAGTTTAGGACCGTGGTAAATAGTTAAAATATGTCTTGTCTTTCATAATAGTATAAATAGGCAGCCCAAAGTCTGAAGTCAAATAGCTCAACATGACCAAAAGACAGATGTTGGAAGAAATAGAATAACTGCACATACCATGCAAAAAAGAAATTGCATTGTCCAAATGTATAAAAGTCTTTGTATGTTCACAAGACAGGAGGTGATTGAAAAGGGCCACAAGTTAGATATTGATTTGTACAGACTGTGCATCTGCATAATGATCCTAGTTATTAGCCCGACCTCACAAAAGGACCTACAATAGCTATGCTATTTAGATTGTCAAGGGACATACCAAACTGCATAAGAAGCTAGAGGCTGCCCATACTTTCATGTGTGAATATAATAAAGAAGCAGCATTAAAAGTACTATTCACTAAACATTGAGTTATAACTATATTCTCAAATGCATAGCATAATAAAGTATTTTAAAATAGGTAATCTTGTTAGGGTAAACTTGTCTAACCTCTTATTTAAAAATTTTCCATGACATTATAAATGACATATATTTCTACATATTTGATCTTTTACTATTTCGGATATAATTCCTGAGATGTGTCTTGATAACACCTACTTTTAGAAAAATCATTAAAAACACAAACTTATTGAAAAAATTTCATACATTTAATTGAGAAGCACAGAAATGAAAACAAAATCAAGGTAACAATTATGATAATAAACAATTATGATCAAATAAACATCTCTTTTGCCACACATACCTACATAAGAGGTGGCTTGTTATATTTAGAAGACTTCTTTAGGGGCTGGGAATGTGGCTTAGTGGCAAGAGTGCTTGCCTCCCATACATGAAGCCCTGGGTTCGATTTCCCAGCACCACATATATAGAAAAGGCCAGAAGAGGCGCTGAGACTCAAGTGTCAGAGTGCTAGCCTTGAGCATAAAGAAGCCAGGGCCAGTGCTCAGACCCTGAGTCCAAGCTCCAGGACTGGCCAAAAAAAAAAAAGGAAGACTTTTGTAATCACGTAGATTATTTTATTTTCTCAGACATATTTATTTGATTACACTGCTGACCATGTTTACATATTCAATCATGTGTTCTGGGATCATTTTCAAGTAGGTTACAATCTTCTATTCTGTACTTCAGTCTTTGTTTTTTATTTCATTTTCATAATGTATATTGAGTATATAAGTTATGTATAAGTATGTAAATACATATACATGACTTTACACTTAAAAGTATTTGCATATACTACATAGTATAAATACTTGTCAACCTTTTATCACAAGTTTTTATTGACCAGTTAATTATTTAGTCAACACATTTATAAAATGCTTACAGTATGGTGAGCAATATTATAGCCAATAGTGACTCACTGTGAACTAAAGAGGACTATCTGCTTTCATAACAGAAGTTTCTATTCTAACAAATAGTTCATGAAGCTTGTCTTACTTATTTGATTTTATGATAGCATTATGATCTGAAAAAAAAACAACAATTAGATTCTGAGACAAAAATAAAGTCTTCTGAGTTTTCCATACTGTTCAAATAGACATTATGTTCTGGTGAGAACTGAAAATACACAAAATTTATTTTCAAATTAGGAATCTATTTAATAACTGAAAGTCATTACAATTAGCTCACACATCATATTTTTGCAAACCATCAAGAGGTCAGTGAGAAAATTACACTCTGCTTAGGGCCACAATTTAGCATTGTAGCAGCAGAATGAAATTAGATCATTATACATTTAAATACCCTCTAATGATTATTTCATTTTGTTTTTGCCTTCAAATCCAGACTACAGCAATCCTCGCAGCTACCAGTATTATATTTCTATTTTTATGTAAACTTCCAGGAATATAGATTCAATGTTGTTACCTTGAAGAACTTGTGAGAAGTTGATGAATTATCTACCCCACTGAGTCACTTTCAGAGTGAATGGGTATAAAATTAATATGTCAAGATAGCAGGTGACAATCAGAAACAAGTTTGCATTGGTATGTACTCGTCCATTAAGAAACATTCTGTGTGAACCCAACATAACTTTTTACCATATATGTTCAAGTAATCATATGTTTAAAAATTATCCATATGGCACTATGGCTCAAATTCTTCCATAATTTACTTTTGAATGTACAAATAAATTTTAGATATACTTCCAGATATTTATTCATGAAGTTACTAAACCTCTGCAACGATGGTATGGTTCAAGCACTAGCCCTTTGAGGCATTTAGAATGCCTCCTTTCCATTATTATTAAAATAATTATTCATTGAAATTTCTTATACGTAATCATGGTGCTTGTACGTGTAGTGCATTTTTAGGATAAAATTTTGGAGTTAGTATTATCAAAAAAGGATATATTCCTAAAATTTTCATGAAACGTTGCAAATTCTTATTGTGAAAAGTTCCAACAGCAATTCGAGAATTGTCTTGTCTAGTTCAGTGATTGATGGTGTCATACATAATCACAATTATTATCTATTGTAATGTTGCAAAATTTAGAGGAGGAACTTTGACTTTTGACTTGCATTCTTAAGTAATGTTTCTTTAAATGTAGTTCAAACTTTCTCTTCCTTATATTTTCTATGCAATTGCTGAACAGTCAATTTATAAGTGCTAAGACATAAACAAGTTTGCATTGGTATGCACTCTTCCATTGAGAAACAGATGAAATAGTTAAATCATTTCAAATATTTTCTGATTTGGGTCACATTTATTATCATCAAAGGAAATTTTACTTCCCTAAATTGTTTGCTACTTGAAATCACTTGAGGTATTATGTAACTATCAGAATAAATTAAATACATCCGAATCTTTTCCTAATTGATGTTCAACTATGAATGAGTAGACATCTTCAGGTCCTCACTCAGGCACACATCAAGTCATTGTGCATTAAAATATGTAGCATGCCAGAAACTGTAAAATAACCAGGAGAAAGATAGCCATTTAGTGGCAGTTAGTGAGCTTCTATTGAGTTGTGTTTTAACTAGTGTCAAAGCAGCAGGAACTTGAAGCTAGGCCACCTTAAAACTCCACAATGTACAGTTAACTTATGGCTCAACTCCAACCTGGCTCTCTTCTGTATTTTATTTTACTTCTGACAAATCTCTGGATGGAGCATGTGATTTGACAAAGAGAAAGAGAGAACTATTGAACCATACCTTTAGTTCTCAAAGTGTTTTCTCCATTGTGGTATTTCTCAATTTTCACACTTTCCATTGGCTACAGCAAGTAACAAGATACCAAATGTCAATGGCATGGGGAGTTTCTTCGTTTCACATTGCAATTTAGAGAAATGGACAAAAATATACACAATGGATGAATTTTAAAAATAGGCTAAATTATTTTCATTAAAAGAAATTTTATTTATTTCAGTGTTCATAAGTATTCATCTTTACAAATCATATTTTAAACTCAAACAGCCATTCCTATCTAAGGATACATGATAAGGTTAGAAAATCTTACTTTCAAAAATCCATTTTAAGCAAAGAATCTAATCCAGTGATTTTATTCTCCTAATAAATATAACCCCACATATGGGCTGTCACAATATCCTGCACTAGGCTGCAAATTTGAGCCAAACTAATTAGCAATAAATCTGCCAGAACCCACTCAAAATATTCTCCTAATTAATCAGAATATGAATAGATGAATTGAAAACTGTTATTATACCATGGAAGAAATCTTATCATCAATTTCTAGGGTTACTTAACTAATTTGTCTGTCTTTATCCTAGCATACCCATTAGTCTTTGCTTTTCAAGTCAGTTAAAAATGTTCTGATCACCTGGAATGAAGAGATTATAAAAAGATTCTAATAATCATGATTCTTACTTGGAATTACTTATTTTTCAAGCACACTTGATTCCAGTAAAATAAATTCTTTTCTCTATGCATACAAGAAAATCGTTACTTTTGCAGTTCTTTGATCTTTAAATGATTTCTGTTCTTGTATATCTCTTTCATTTACTTTTCTTTGTTTAGGTTCTTCTGTGTAATAGTTTCTTTTAATTTCTTCCAGCAAATGTTTTCAGAGCACTTTGGTGAAATCTTCAATATCCTTTAACTGAAGCTAATTATATCCCATTAAAGCATCACAATGTAAATCTTAACACCAATGATGAGCACTTAGTAAAACAAAGCAATTTTTTCATTTGAAAGTTTATATTTTAGCTCTGTATGCTCTTTTTCAGTCTGAGACAGCAATAGGTGGCTCCCTTTGTTAAAAATTTTACCTTTACATTTGTATCTTCATTGATTTATTCTATGATTTCTTTGAGGGTTTAGGAATCATTTTCCCCCCTAAATTACTGAAGGAAAAATAATATTCATTTAACAAGGCAAATACTCCCTCAACATAGAGATCTGACCAGCTTCAGTCTTGAAAATCATTTTGATTTTCCATAACTTTGATATCATATGATAAGAATTGTATTTTCACTTGCAACAATAACTCTCAAAACCTGTATCAGCCCAAGGACTACTACACACACAGCATATACATTTTTCTAATATATAAAACTGTCTAATATATGCAAAATAGTAAGTGTACCCATGAATCCTTCATAGTCACTGTTTATATGTGGCCATTTCCTAATCAATATGATCCTTCCATTTAGTTTCTCAAGGGTTCCAGAGAACCATGCGGAGATAGTCATGGACAGGAGAAGAAGGTTTGTAAGGAAGTTTATTCGGGGCCAAATCTCCCCACGGGAGAGGGAGCTACATGGCGTCTGCCTTCTGCATCTTATCCAGGTGGCAGCTGCTCTGGGGCTAAAGGGGAAGTAGGTAGGTTTTAATGGTGAGAAGGAGTAGCCCATTATAGTTCTAGGTCACGGAGTTTAGGTGTGGGTGGATCTGGGGGCTAATGGGAGGAGCTGAGGACTTAAGGGGTGGGGGTGGGGGGGAATGCTAACAGGAATCTCCAAAGAAAACAACCCAAGAATCAGGTCAGTGAGAAGCCTGACAAGGCTGTCTCTGGAAAAAGCAAAGGCATGATCAAATGAAATGGTTGATAATTCTGTTCATACAGAAATAATCTACCTTCCCCATTTGCACAGCAGTCTGGGGTATCCAGTATTGTCTCCATCATGATCTGTCCAAAATAATTCCATTCAATTCATTCATGTTGAATGCACATTATCTAAAACTATAATATGTATAAGGTCTATCTCCGGGAGGGGTCCGTGCCGATGCCCCCCCCCCACCTGTTTAAGTCTGAGCCTAGTACCTGAGTTACCTAGGTAACCGGCACACCTGGAGGCAGTTACCACCCCCAATCCACCTGGCCATCCCTCCCGCCTTTCCCTATACAATCTGGCTCAACATGAGTCTCGGCTCTCCTTCCCTTTCTTTTTCTCTCTTCCTCTCTCTTGCTCTTTTTCTCTCCTTTCCCTCTTTTTCTCTTCTTCCTTCCCCTCGGTCTCCCCATGCCTCCCTCTTGTGTGGGCTGGCAGTTTGCTTCCCCCCTCTCCCTCCCCCCCCCCCCCCCCCCCCCCGCCAGTAAACTCCTTTCTGCCTGAACCATGTGGTGGATTTCCTTTCCTGCGAACCTTGTGCCATGACTCCGGAGGGAGGGGACAGAGTCAGGAGTCGCTGGATCTCCTCCTCCCTCCTCGGACCAAACTGTCAAAAGCTGGAGGAAACACACGTCGGACTTCTCGCCTCTACCGTGGCTGGCCAGGCACCCACCACACCCCTCCCTATGTCTGTGGGTGACTCCCGGCTACATGGTCATGTCTGACCATGCCAGGGGGGACCCTGGATGCCTATGTGGCCAGTTCCTCCTCATTTCAGGGATGCCTGAATCGAGAATTTGATTCTATGTCCTTGCGGGGACCCCCCCCCAGACATCCTTGTGGGGCCCCCATCTACGTCATGGGGACCCCGGTCTGCATCCTTGTGGACCCGCCCTCTATGTCTTTATTGGACTCCTGTGTCCTCACCAGACTACTCCATAAAGTTAAAACGACTGGAAGGCTACAACCTCGGTCTCCATGGTCCAATCTTTTGGCTTGTGCCCTCCAGAGTGCCATGCGGGCTGGGTTCCAAGGACACCCCCCCCCCCTCCAGGTTCCCTCTCAAAGGCTAGCCATTCTGCGTGTGATCTATTCCACAAGCAGAAGGAAAAAGCAGTCCGTTTTACAGAAATAACTCTGACAAGCATTTGTGGTCAGTTTCTAATACGTTACAGCCCCTGCCTCTTGAGACTTCTTGTGGGCTTCATGCAAGGCCTCTACCAACAAGGGATGGGCGCGGGGTTGCGGGCAGGCAACAAATCTTTCGGGAAAGGTCCGAGGTGCGTGCTTTTGTGCCTGTGTGCGGGTGCCAATGCTGGCACACATCCTAAGTGAGGCCTTACTTGGAAAATAACCAGTGTGGAGTCTGAAATATACCTCCTTCTTCCTTTATAATTGATTCCGTAGTAAGAAATTCATGCTAGAAACACGAGGGAGGAGGTAACAAGTTGGCAAAGAAATGTACTCACTACCTTGACTATGTAACTGTAACCCCTCTGTACATCACCTTGGCAATAAAATTAAATTGAAAGAAAAAAAGATATGTATGAGTGACAGTCTCCTTATATAGGTGAAACCATGAAACCCAGTGGGATCTCTGATAAGTCTTGACGCATGGAATATGTGGCTACATAGTATAAATATCGGTTTAGATACCTTGTGGAATAACTGAGAAATAATAAAATACGTTAAAATGCCAAAAGAAATGTTCATAGAATTCCAAACTAGACACTTGAAAGTGATGTTAATTGTTGCATACCTAACAAAAAATTATAATGATAAACTGAGCAGGTACATTGTTGTCACAAATATCAAAAGAGTATTTCTTCCAGAAGAAATGTTTTGGAAACGGCACACATCATGTCTTCAACTCTGCTAGCCATGTTCCCCTTTTCGAAATGATAAATTCTTCATGATTACTGAAGGCCTAAGTGCATTTTTTTGCAATCTTATTTTCACGTAACATTTCTTAGAAGAATGAAAAATCAACTCACCTTTTACTTTGCAAGATACAACCTAGGAACATAAGAAAAAGATAGAATAAAAAGAGAAAGAAAGAAGAACATAGAGGGAAAATATGATTATTTTCTTCAGTACTTCAATAAAAATATATCTTAGCTGAATCTTGCTTGGCCTGGTTCAAATTTATCAGAGCCTTAACAAATGAGATTGCCTTTTATAATAAAGAGACACACTACCTGAAGAGCCACAGCACAGACAGCTTAATTGGGTTTCATTAAGATTTTGATTATATTGGCATATATAGTTATGTAATGTGGCATATGATACTCAGACTATCAGTCTAGTAAATGACTTCAGTATTGACTGTGGCTTTTGGAAATTAGGTGATTAGTGATTTAGGAGACAATAGAAATAAGAAAAGAAATAGAAAAGAAGCAAAGGAGCGATTGAGGGAATGTGTGTCATAGTTATATGAGTAATTTTTGCCATAATTTCCTGCTGTCATTTAGATAATGCTACTCATTTTTAACATAAATTTAGACCCTGCAGAGGTTCAAATACTCATTTTGTACTCTTTGTAATGGGGTTTAAAATGTAGTTTTTATATTCTGGAGTTGAAATTACAGGCAATCTTCTCCAAGTCCCAGTTTCTTAAGCATTGTTCCATAGACATCAGTGTCTAAAATCCAAACAAAGGCTTCCTCAGAAAGCCAAATAAAGACAAATTGATCTTTAAAATAATTTAAAAAGAAACTGAAATCGACATCCAAGTTTCACCTATTTAAGAAGACTGTAACTCATATATTTCTTTTTATCCTTTCAATTAAATGTTATCGTCAAGGTGATGTACAGAGGGGTTACAGTTACATATTCAAGGTAGTGAGTACATTTCTTCTCAAACTTGCAATCTCTTCCCTCATGATTCGCTCATGGATTTCTTACTGCATAATCAGGTGTAAAGGAAAAGGGAGCTATATTTTTTATTCCACACTGGTTATTTTCTAAGTATGGTCTCACTTTCAGTGCATGCCCGCCTGGGCTGTCATCTTCCCACTTAGACTCCCTGTTTCACGGAGACTGCCCTCTTCTGCAGGTAGGAAAACAGCCAGGATTCACTGTGCCAGTAATTTCTGAGGTTAGTCTCATGAACTTCTGTTTTGGATCAACTGGCTGAGAACCACAATTTCTGATACATCCCTCCTAAGGAGCCAGCATTACAGTTTTCAGCCACTGAAGCAGGCTTACTTTAGACTCTTTACAAGGAATATAAATTTGAAGACAAAGTCTGTCTTTCTTGCAACACCTGGATGGTTTCAATGTTTGCTCACAGTAAACACCCATACTTTGGACATCCTGTGCTGATTAGTTTCCACAAGTTAAATAATACCTTTTATGCATCTGCAAAACAAATGTATACATTCATAACCTTGGGATTGCAAGCAGGAGCAAAAACAACTCACTAGTCAAAAAATTCCTGCATACAATTCATACACATAAAGCTTATTGGTTTCTAATGATTACTGTGCAATTGGGAACAGTTAAAAAAAATCAATGTGATACAATGAAATCCAGTGGGAACTCTGGTAAGTGTAATGTCTTGAAGCATGCAATGTGTGGCTACATAATATAAATATAGATTTAGATACCTTGTGGAATAACTGTGAAATAATAATATATGATAAAATACCAAAACCAAAATATCACCAACTATAACTATTTTTATATTACTAAAGAGAACCTTTGGAAACCACAAATGGGAATATTAAAATTACAGAATCAGTGAAAAAATTGAAGAACTGAGGTAGAATTAATGGAACCACTATGAAAACTTTAAAATATAACTAAAGGAGATACCAAGATTGGTGCAGGCAGTATAAAAATGACAAATAAAAAAGTGAATTTTTTCTGTAGGTCATGGCGCTTGAACTCTGGGCGTGGGCACTCTCTCTGAGCTGTTGAGCTCAAAGCTAGCTCTCTACCTCTTGAGTCACTTCTGGTTCTCTTGTGGTTAATTGGAGATAAAAGTCTTGTGGGCTTTTCTGCCCAGGGTGGCCTTGAACCACAATCCTCAGATCTCAACCTCCTGAGTAGCTAAGATTGCAGGCATGAGCCACTGGCACCCAGCTTAAAGTGAATTTTTAATGGCAAATTTCATGGGGGTATGGATTGGTGGAATATGATTTGCCTAGAATGCCAGGAAAAGCCTTGGGGTTTGGTACTCGCATTGTGAAAAAGAACGCAGAAGAAAGGAGAAATACTAATAAAAACAATAGGAAGCCAAGCAAAAAAGATGAAATAGAAGTTATAATATTAAGGAAATGGTTAAAATGATTTTTCAGAATTGGTAGAAGGTATCAGCATCAAAATACTGAAAAGCACTATGAATAAGAGCATGCATAGGATGAAGGGACTATCAAAATCGAGAGGCAAAGGATAAAAAAAACAACAACACTCCAAAAGCAATAGTTACAAAACCATTTTGTGGAAACCAACTGAAAAACTCATGGGGGGAGAGGGAAAGGGGGAGGGAGCGGAAATGAGAGAGGAGGGAACAAGTTGTACAAGAAATGTACTCACTGCCTTAAGTATGAAACTGTAAGCCCTCTGTGTATTACTTTGACAATAAATAAATACTTATTCAGGAAAAAAAGAAATCTAAGGCTAAAAGTCAATCAGAAGAGAAAAGCCATTTGAGCAGGGATGCATAAGGGTTGGACTGACAAAATACCACCAGTCAAAAGAGAAAAACAAGAAGAACAATTTGGGAAGGGTGGGCTCTTAAAACAAAATAGTGGCAAATGCCTATATGAACAGAATGCTGCAGGCATTGAAGAGTAATGACAGTTTGAGAGCCACCTGGGCTACAAAAGAGCCACTGTCTCAAAAAAGAAAAGAATGCTCAGGTAGAATTTAGCATGCACTTAATTTTCTTTTTTAACTTTAAAAAGCAAACAAGCAGTTTTATCATTGTTTTGTTATTTTTCAGGTGCTATGTGAAATTATTTCACTTTTCTTTTGTTTATCTTCCCTATGGTTTAGCCCTTCTTGTCATTGCATTTGATTTTGGTACCCTGGGTATTGTATCAATGTTTGTCTGAATTAGGGAAGGGAAGTGGAACATCAAGATGGTAAGAAAAAGGGTGAAAAGTGAACCAAGGCCACAGTATGCTGTAAATTAACTGTGTAACTACATGGGGAGGGGGCAAGTGGGAATTGGAGATGAGGGAAGATGGGAGAAAAATGAGGGAGGAGGTAACAAGAGTACAAAAATTGTACGCACTACCTGACATATGTAACTGTAATCCCTCTGTACATCACCTTGGCAATAAAAATTTTAAAAAGCTTTTATTACCCAAAGGTTGTCACATAATTAAATATATACTACTTTATTCACAATTCTTATTAGCCACACAAAGGCTACTTCTGAACTCCTCTGGTGATGGCAAGCTCTAAAATCCTTATTTTCATAGAATATTAGAAATGCCTCTGTGATTTCAGCTGAAAGGAGCACATTGCTCTTGGACTTGGTAGCAAGAATGTACAAATGTCACTTTATTCAACAATACAAAATAAATTATCTGTAGGCATGGGCTATGACATCACTTGTCCAACAAACCTTGAGAACAGCCACTCTTGCATTCCATTTTTCTTTTTCATATTCACTAGTTGTGAGACCCAACTGTTCAATCATTTCTTGAACACACACTTCAATTTGAGCTTTGTCACCTTTTTCCTTTCAAAAGCATGACATCCTCTTTAGTCACAATGACTTCTGCAACTTGTCCTAAGACCTATGGCTGAACATCTTCAAGAGATAAGAGTCAATCCCTCTTCTCCAATTACCACACCACCAGTAGCGATGGCCATAACACTAAGCTGGTTCTTTCTGTCGTCACCGAAAACTGGAGCTTTGACTGCTACATCGTGAAGACCAACCTTGAGCTGATTGAAAACCAGAGCTGAGAGCTTCTCCATCAACAGCTTCAGCAATTAGCCCAAGGGTTTACTGTAATCACGTTTGACATTAGTGATACTTATGAGTTTCAATTCAACTTTCTATAAGATAAATGTCAGGTTGTTAGGTAAAAATAATTAAATAATATATTTTAAATATATTAAGGTTTAAAATTTATAGTACAAAATTAGAAATGCCTACACACATATATATGTATATATGTTTATAAATGTATATATATATATATACAACTTGAGAATACATATGGAAAGGATAAAAGCAAAACTTTAAGATTTCTTTGAAGATTAAAGAATGAAGAAAGGAAATATATAAGCAGAATTAAATCATTCTACTATAAGGTACTCTTTTTACACATGAAATTGAAACTATGGTATTTTTCTTTGATAAATAATGATAATGCAAGATATTAATCTATATTTTTCTTGTTGAGTTTGTATTTTGTTTTGTTTTGTTTTGTTTTTGGCCAGTCCTGGGCCTTGGACTCAGGGCCTGAGCACTGTCCCTGGCTTCTTCCCGCTCAAGGCTAGCACTGTGCCACTTGAGCCACAGCGCCACTTCTGGCCGTTTTCTGTATATGTGGTGCTGGGGAATCGAACCTAGGTCCTCGTGTATCCGAGGCAGGCACTCTTGCCACTAGGCTATATCCCCAGCCCTGAGTTTGTATTTTGTTGTTAATAGGGAATGAAGTCAAAGTGCATATGCAAACCTTTGCTTACTCAGATGGTATTCTACCACTTGATCCATACCTCCAGATCATCTTTTATTACTTACTTTGAAGTGAGAGTGTCAAGGACTTTTCCATCTAGGTTAAACTGGAACTATAATTTTTAATAATTCTGTATACTGATTAGCTAATACGACAAGCTTGATCTATGGCTGCCAGATTTAAAAGGCCCTAATTTTTAAAATTGTCTTTATTTAAGATTTCATTAATGGTTGTCATTTTAGGAAGAGAAAAGGAAATGCCAGTAATGACAAAGTTTATTTATGTTGAAATAAAATGACACTATATATAAGAATAAAACAGAACACTTTTTTTTTTTTTTGCCAGTCCTGGGCCTTGGACTCAGGGCCTGAGCACTGTCCCTGGCTTCTTCCCGCTCAAGGCTAGCACTCTGCCACTTGAGCCACAGCGCCGCTTCTGGCCGTTTTCTGTATATGTGGTGCTGGGGAATCCAACCCAGGGCCTCGTGTATCTGAGGCAGGCACTCTTGCCACTAGGCTATATCCCCAGCCCAAAACAGAACACTTTTGACCTGCCATCTGTGTAGTCTCTTTCCTATACAAACAATCTTGATCAATATTCCTGACTTTGATAGCAGAAAGCCATACCATGCTCTCTTTGTGATTATTAAATTATTAATAAAACTAATACTATTCAGATTTTTAAAAAATTAAGTGAGCATATTTCTTTAGAAGCAGTCAGTAACTTTCCAACTGCGCTTCCACTCTTCAATCTGAGCTCTTTCAGTGCTCAGTTTCTTAAGACTCTCCAGTACTCAATCAATGTGATCAGAAATACTCTTTCACCATTGTATGTTCTACAGTGTATCGTCCTGCTGGATTTTGTTGCTGGGCAATTCTTTTGATTTGTGGAGAAAACGCTCTTATATACTGCTTTATTTTTGACTGCAAAGAGTTAAACACTTTACAAAAAGTGTTACCACCAGAAAGAAAGAAATACGGTACACTTGCTTAACATTTTATTTAGTGCTTTATATGCAAGTTGTTATCTTGAATTTTTTGTACCATAGCTGACTCTCACTGTCTTTTACCATAGCTACCTCAAGAGCAACACCTCCCATTCACACCAGATTTTGGTATTCATGGCAATTTATTCCATGACATAAATTATCCTTCCATAATTCGCTTTATCATTGGAGTAGATAAATAATTCTCAGGAGAATCATCCTTTTATTTCTAAATCACCTTGTTGGTTAATTCCAATATATCAGTGATCATAATTTACTTCTATTTTCTTTGTGTTGTGTTGTATATAAATAAGCTTATAAGAACATTCAGACTATGAGATGGCTTTTTATCTTATGTTAATTACTACTTTTTAGAAAAAAATATAGAAAGCATATAATAAGCACTGCCAGCATTTATTTTTTACTTAATCACCTGTCAGATTTAAATCCCTCTGTTTACTGTAAACGTTCTAACCATATTGTTTATGAATATTCAAAATATTTTTCACAGGCACTTCAACATGCGTTTACAGCCCTCTGACAATTCTAATGATGCCTCCAACATGGATTAAGAGATTTTTGCAGGAGTTTATTATTCCTTCCATCTTGAGTTCTCCTTGAGCTTCTATAGTACTTTAGTTCCCTAATTTTGCCACGGAACAAAACAAATCTCTCTTCTGTCTCCCTCACCCATTTCTACACTGATCAGAAGAAATGGAGTTCCTTAAATTATTTACCCCCAATTACCTTATAGTAATTTCCCTGCTCCAATGGTAATATTTCCACTTGCAGCTTTGATTATTTTCTACTAAGGATAACTAGCCTTACTTTCTGAGGCATCGTCATTTTTATAGCTTGAATAAATATTTGCTACTCTTTCCAAAGTATGTTCCATCTTCTAAAACCACGATTTTCCTTTTTTGTACAAATGTGTCAAAAATATAATTGGATAATTTTTTTGAAATATTTGCTATTGAATTTTAAAGATTTAAAATATTGACCATTTGTCAATTAATATATTGACACATTTACAATTTTTCCTCAGAAATCAATCATAGAGGGGCAGGGAATATGGCCTAGTGGCAAGAGTGCTTGCCTCCTACACATGCGGCTCTTGGTTCGATTCCCCAGCACCACATATATGGAAAACGGCCAGAAGGGGCGCTGTGGCTCAGGTGGCAGAGTGCTAGCCTTGAGCAAAAAGAAGCCAGGGACAGTGCTCAGGCCCTGAGTCCAAGGCCCAGGACTGCCCCCCCCAAAAAAAAAATCATAGAAAATAAGTGGCTCATACTTGTCATCCTAACAATTATATATATACATATATGTATGTATACACATATATATGTGTGTAGGTATGTATACACATATATATGTGTACATATGTGTATGTATATGTATGCCTATATGTTTGTATACATGTAATATATGTATACATACACATATATGCATATTAGGTATATATGTGCATACATATTATTAACAGAAGTATTCAGATAAATTTTGGTTAGTTAACTAAGAAAAGAATAACTATATGCAAACAAAATATGTACATAAGTATTACTATAGAAAGAAGTACAGGAATAAAAATAAAGGAAATAATAAAGTTTAGCTGCAGATGGACATAAAGCAACTCTTTCAACTACATATTCTTTGGGCAACTATACTCATTAGCTTTGTTTTTTTATTGGACATAGTAGATTTAAAAAATTTGTAATGCTATCTTAGCTGGGCAAAGAATGTTGTATTTCAAGTGGCCACTCAAGGGAGAACTAACACTACTTACTTCATTAGAATTCATTTGTTACTGTGTAGAACCGATATATAAAATTTTCTAAATAAAATTTTAATTATTTGTACTGACACATTGATACATTTTAATAATATGTTCCTATCCCTTGCCCATTGTTATATTTGATGACATTTTTTACTACTGTGAAGTGAACCCAATGACTATAATTTTAAATAATATTTTAATTTCACCCACAAAAAATGTAATTCCAAAATATCAATAGAGAAATTGTAATTAGTACGTTATTTTGTGTGGTTGTTTCCTACCTTAAAAGATAACCAAATTCAGAAACATAACCAAGTTATCAATTGTGGTATCTATGCAAATCTCCTATAGCCAGGAGTGCTCAATGATGTGTTTAGCATTGGCTGCTTTCTATAGGCTCATTCAGACTGGAATTGCTTGAGGCCGGCATCTGAATCCTGTTTTGAGAGTCAGTGGTGGGGAAATAATATCAGACTTCTACATTTCTTTTTCTTCTGTTTCTTTTTGTAATTTTGTGTCTCTTTCTACACATGTGACATGATTAGTTGTTTCCTTGATCTTGAACATGCTTGTAGGAATCTGTGCTCACTGTGCCATTGGATAATAAATAATACAAATATTCACTTATCCAGCATGAGGACAAGCTTTATCCACAAAAGTCACTGTTTATTGCTACTTTTATGAAAATCATAGCTTTGAGCACGTCAGCTCTGATATCATTCCTACTAATTACCTTATGTTGAATGCATTTTTAATGACTCCAGACTTTTCTTGTAAACAGATGTTCCTTGAGCAGTTTTTACTCTTTTTTTTCCCTCCTAGCTTAGACTACTTAAATAACTTGGCACCAATTTGTTAGGTTATAAAACTGGGTACTTTGCTGGAACCAATTTTATATTAGCATAAAACTTCAGCTCACTCAACCCTGAGTGTTTCCCCATGGAAAGGAAGTAGCCTTTCTTACCATTTTATTGCTTCATTCATCAGTGTTTTATTTGCAAATTGGTTCCTTTCCATGGATGCCTTTTCCATGCTAATAAGCTACAACTCAGTGTAGCCCGAGAATTGTGCAGCCCTTCAGGGTTAATTTCAGAAGCAAAGTAATTCAGTACCCCAGCCATTCCCTGGAAAAGACAAGTACAGGACAGGATTAGTGCAGACATAAAAACAAGCTTTAAATAGTCCTTCTGAGGTAGCCACTCATGTATTTATCTCCACCCTTAAACCTTAATTACAAAGAATCTTAGAAATAACTGCAATATCATTGCTTGCACTTGCTGCTGTAGGCAGTGTGCAGGTTATGAATACACCACTGAGATAAAGCAAGCTGATTCTCCATCCAAGAGGTGAGATTGCTGCTCGAAGCAGTTCCTGCTCACTATGTGATGTTTGCCCTAAAACAAATGTAGTATTCCCACAGACCACAATGTTGGGATGATGTGCCGTTTGCCCTCAAACTAATACGGGGTCTTCCCATTGTCCACAAGATTGACATAAAATAGGCTATCTCACTATTTCAACACTATGTAATATAAACTTTTCATGAATAGATGCATTTGAGATCCAGCTTGGTTTGTTAGATCAGCTGATGACTATGACTTGAGATACTCTTCTGGCCCAGCTTTTAGCTGATTAATTTGGAGATGAAGATGGAGTCATGGAGTCTCATGGACATTTTCTTTTTTTACGAAACTGAATTCAAAATATGATCTTCTAGGTCTCAGCCTCTTGAGAAGCTAGAATTACAGGAGTGAGCCCCAGCTCCCAGAACAAAGAAAACAATGACCATTATCCCTTTCCTTCTCCTCATTTCTTCTATTATGATCATTGAAATGGGGCTTTAACATAAAAGAAATATGTTCCATTTATGTGTGAAAGAACAAAAAGTAAGGCATCATCTCTTTGTAATGACTTTCTACTCTGAAGCAATTCCACCACCTAGAAAGGCCCAGATATTAGAAATCAGTGGCTTCTTCATTACCTGTTGTGATTATTACTTAAGTCACTTGAAAATGAGGACCTGGTATTGAATAAGCTGTTTTTTTTTTTCTTTTCTTGTGCACTGGTCCTCACGTTTTAGATACATGTAAAATCAAATTAATTTTACCTGAGGACATGGAACATGATTTTCCGATGAAAAATGCAAAAGAGAGAAAAAATATTCTCTGAAAACTATTACAAAATGAATACTCAGCACAGACGTAGCATGAAAGTACGAACTATCTCATCCAACCTGTCCATTCATCATATTGGTGCAGTGCAGTTTTATACACTTACCAATACAGATTAACAGTATTTCAAATCTCTTATGAAATCCTGCTATGCTGTTTTTTCTAATCTATTCAATAACAATAGAATCTGTTCTGAGAAATAGGCCACATGATTACCTCTTTGATTATATAAGAAGGACATTCCTTAAGCAGTCATATCATTTAACTGTCATATAGGCTTAAATTACGATGTATGGTATCATGCTATTGAACTTTCACCATAAAATTGGTTATAGAAAAATTCTTTTCAGAACATGAATGTGTTAGCATTTTACAATGGAAAGCTTAAAAAACACAAAATTATAGAAACTAATGAAACCAATGTACCCATGACATAACATATTATTTTTTATTGCTGCTATAAAATGTTACCACAAACATTGTGACTTGAAACACCACCACAAATTTATTGGTTTCACCAAGCTAAAAATAAAAGCCACATTCCCTTTGGGATTTTCTAGGGGGGAATATATTTTCTTGTCTTTTCAAGCTTCTAGAGACTGCCCATAGACTTCTATCTTTTAAGCCAAAAAAAAAAAAATGGACAAAACCTCATCTTACTATAGCTTTCTAATTCTTCCTTTCCTGGCTTCCTTTCTTATAAATAAATACTCTTATAAAGATCCTATTTAAATCCGGTAACATAATTTCTTCATTTTAGGTCAGTGATGAGCAGAGGTCTATATACAATCAATGCATCCTTGTCATGCAATCTGATAGGTATGTTTATCTTTTTGCTTTTAAGAAAGTATTTATAGACATACCCTAAACTTGTTTATAATATCCACAGATTTCCAGTGTTTAGATCTGAGCATCTTTCAGAAAGATAATTGGGAAAGAGCCATGTTAATTTTCTACCTATTACACTGACTAGAGTTATTAACATTTTACCAAACTTTTATCTGTCACTTTGTGACTCACATGTGCAAACTCTGGCTTGTTTGCTATAGATGAAAAGTCAGGGGGTGTTGGATGCTCCCACTTTTAGCCCTAGTTATTCAGGAGGCTGAGGTCTAAAGAACTGATGTTCAAAGCCAGCCCAGGCAGAAAAATCCTCTACTCCGGGGCTGGGGATATGGCCTAATGGCAAGAGCGCTTGTCTCATATACATGAAGCCCTGGGTTTGATTCCCCAGCACCACATATATGGAAAACGGCCAGAAGTGGCGCTGTGGCTCAAGTGGCAGAGTGCTAGCCTTGAGCAAAAAGAAGCCAGGGACAGTGCTCAGGCCCTGAGTCCAAGCTCTAGGACTGGCAAAAAAAAAAAAAAATCCACTACTCCATATCCAATTAGCCAGCAAAAAATTAGGCTGGAGACATGGATCAAGCTGTAGACAGCCAGACATAAAAAAGAAAGCCACATGAGAGTTCCAAGCCTTGAGTTCAAGCCCTAGTAATACATACAACACACACACACACACACACACACACACACACACACACACGGCTTCATCAGTAAATTCTTCTATATGATTTCAACAGGTAAGAAAATTGTGCTTATGTTCCTGTTTCCATTTTAGTGATTTTGAGATTGATTAAAAGGTTACCCACCTCATCTGTGTCTGATAAATCTTCACCTAGCTCTTACCTAGTTTATCAGATAGCAATTTGTTACAACTGCCAAGGTATGGTGAGACCCCCAGGTGCTTCACTAGTTTTGAGGTCTACATTAAGGGTTTCAAAAAAATTAAGTGACCTATAGAATCCTAGGTTCAAACATTTGAAAAGAAATCAGCCTCATTAATTACTGGCCAATTTATCTTTCATTAGAGAAACCAGAATTTCTTATCTCATATGTCTACTCTCTGCAATTTCAGCTTTAGACTTCTCATTTATTACAATTTTATGATTGATATTCGAATAAGAACATGAAATGAACTGGCCGATAATCTTTAGTAAGAGAAATAACGTCAGAATTCCCAAGATGTGTGCATTGGGAGGCACATTTGAGTGTGTGTGTGTGTGTGTGTGTGTGTGCACGCGTGCGCGTTTAAGACTGCATCCACAGCACCTAGATCTGGACAGAATCCTAGATAATATTAATCTTATTCATCACATATTATTTAATCTTTTTTGTAAAATATCACAGTTCTTAAGAAACTAGTGGATGATTGTAATCCTTTCTATTTTTTTTACTATTTAAAACACCTGAATGTAATGTCTACTCACATATTCAAATTATTTAATTAGTGTAAGTACCATACACAAAACAGAATAATTAAGATATTTAATTAAGTAAAAGTTAAGATGCAAAATTAATTGGCATCTAGAATGTTTATACTTTACTTTTAGTTTTTCTTTAGCAACAACTGTAGCTTAATAAATTATTTTTAATGTATTTGGAGTTTTACAAGTAATATTTTGGACACTAATTTATGACTTAATATGACAACTTCAGTCTCTGAGAATTCCTCATACTTTGTTTTGTTTCTTGTTCTTTCCATGCATGTTGAGTGTAGTATTCTAGGTGAAGTACATGTGGACAGCTATTTTAATGGAGTTATAATATTCTTGGCATTAATGGTGTACATACTTTCCATATATTTTATCCAGACAGTTTTTTTTAATTAGTCAGACAAGAGAATACTCAGAGATCATTGTTTGGTCTAATGTAAACAGGAAAATAATGAACATCCCTTACCATTAAAATTGCAAATATAGGCTCTACTAAAATAGAAAATCAAATGTCCTTCACTACTCAATCCTTTCTTTTACTTATTGAATTAATCTAAAACTGGTTCAAGGGATTTAAAATTAAAATATAGCTCTATTATTCACAAATAATTACATTTAGTGTATATAACAAAATAACATGATAATAACTTTTCAAGTAATCCATAGCCCTTAACACTATTTCTTAATATTGAATTTCTTCTTAATTTAATTTTGAAACAACTCTACAATTATGCTCTTTGATTTTTATTCACTCAAACTATATTCTATTCATTTTCAAAGGCATCCAATCAGTTTATGGATTTACTAGAGATTTTTTTCTGTTTATTTTGAGCAGTGCTAGTGACTGAACTTAGGACCTCACATTTTCAAGAGACTCTGTCCCACAAAGGGACTTGTTTTCTAAACCACAAAATGTGTTCCTTTACAGTTTACAGAAATGATAGCATCATATCTGAGACCATTATGACCCTTTATATTGAACAATATTAAATGTATTTGAAAATAGCTAAAATTTAGTAATTTTATTATACAATAATGTCCAATCCAAACAAATTTTATCTCACACCAATTTTATCTTTAGCCCAAAATAAAAAAATAATAACAATGAAATGATTACATATTAGTAAATGTTATAAATAAAATTTATAAAATAACTTTGTTGATATTCAGAATATGTTGAAATTTATGAACATTCTTATCATTTTCTTTCCATAGGGTGAGAAATTCTTGAGGCTTTTATTTAGTCAAGACTTACAGCATATTCTGCAAAATATTCTGATTTAAACTGTGCTCTCCAACAAAGTACTACTTCCTGTCTTCACCCTATGTGAAAATTAAACATATAATATATAGTGTTACAATAATTTTTAACAAGAACAAAAAATATATTTTACTGGACATGCATGTCATTCAGAGAAGTTTTGTAAAGAATTTCTGAAAAGTTGATTTCATAATTTCTTTCATCATTAAAAGGATTTGCAGTTATCACTCTGAATTAAGAACCAGGATTTAAAGAATTCTATTATGGCTATGGATTTTTTAAAAAAAATCTTGGCACACAAATATTAAAATAGCATTTCCAAAATATGTGGAAACTTCCAATGTTTATAAAAGTATTCCACATACCTTATCCCCATGTCTTTAACTTACATTGTTAATCTATAAAGATACCTATAAAGATATCTATAAAGATACCTTATCAAAAGATACCTTTTGAGAAAAATACTCTATATTCTTGGGAAAAATATAAAGACATTATTTCATTATCAAAAATCATAATTATGTTTTCAGGGTAAGTGGAGGTGTGAAAATGGAGGGACAAAAGTTGAACACATGAAGCAGTGGCCACAACAGACACTGTGTTGAAAAGAGACTATATACAACTGTGGGTGTTATTGGGAGGAACAAATTAGGAGAGAGTGAAGGAAGGGGTAGAGGCATTTTCCAGAAAGGTACTCATTAACTGACTTATGAAATGGGAAGCTGTCTGTACATCACTTTTATAACAACCATTTAATAATCAGAAAATAAATAAAAGAAGTTCTCCAACATGAAAAATAAAAATTAGGAGTATGCTGATGGCTCATACTGATCGTCATAACTACTTACAAGGCTGAAATTTGAAAAATGGAGGTTCAAAGCTAGTCCAAGCATAAAAATCTGAGAGCCTTATTTTTCACTTAACATCTACAACCACACAAAGCATAATCAGAAGACATGCATGATTCAAGTGGTGGAATTAAAAAGATGAGCAAGAGCCTGAATCTCTAAGTTTGAGACACAATATCAGTAAACACACACGCAAATTAGAGGTACAAGATTCTGGCAAAATACTGCACTGAGTTTATGTATTCTCAAAACCATGCTACCTTTCCTCTGGGGGAAAAACAGATTAAATTCACTGATACTTTTTAAGAAAATGGTAGAGGACAAATAAAACTTTCCCTATTACAAGGTAGTTACTAACAGATAACCCATAATAATAAATACTTTAATGTGCTATACGCACAGTTTACCAGTTTTATATTATGAGATAGATATTATATAATTATACACATTTTTAAAAAGTCTACAATATAGCCTGAGAATAATTTACAAGGTTGGAGAAGAGAATAAATAAAGAAACCTAGAAACAAATCCAAAATATTTTCATTTTAAAAATAACAAAATCTTCTAAAAATTTGCTTTGAGTAATAATAAAACAAAAGACTTGTGTTTACCCTTTATCCTTTTTTTAATTTTTAAATGGATTTAGACAAACTAATGCGTTTGTAATCAGACAACAGTCTCCAAATGTCTCAAAAACGTCATAAGCATTCTGTAGTATTCATACCTAACAGTGGTCATGTGATGAATGAGTGAAATGTGCCTCACTCCAAGGAAAAATTAATTTTTCATACTTGTAAAATGTTTTGCCAATGGCACGGAACTGACAAATTCTGTATCTACTAACATTCCAAGCTTTCAGTTTAGTGGTGGCTCTTAAGCTCTTGAGACCCAAATTAGCTACGTTTGTCCAACAGTCACCTAATTTTGAGGCTGAGGTTGAGGAATGTTGAAAAGCCGTTCTCAACTTAAGTGTGGTGGGGAGGGGAGATGTTAATCTGAGACTTCAATCCAGAGCCTCATGCATGCTAGGTAAGTGCTATACCATTCAAGTCCAAACTCCGTCCCAACTAATTAATTTTTCTGTGAAGTATTTACAAACTGTCTTTCCTTAAAAATTTTAAAACACTAACTCTTTACTTGAGATTTAAAAACAACAACAACAACAATCAGAAGAAAACATTGGCAGCTCTACCTCAATATTGTAGCTTTCCTTACTCCCAGCCACTGTTATTTAAGCTACCTTGCAATCCAAAATGACAGCACTAAACTGACGGATGACACTTTTATGATAAGAGAGGAAATTATCTCCAAGCCAGAGGATGAGCAGAACCTCTCAGGACAAACCATCTCAGGACAACCAAAGGAAGACAGACACCTATAATGAAGAGGCTGCACCCGAAAGCAGAAGAAATGAACTCGTGGAAACTGGGCTGCTCTCCTCCAAGATGATTGTCACTACAGCTTCTCTAGAAACCTTCATAGCACCAGAACCGATGTAAGCGTCAGCCATCGTTCTGAGACCATGACTGTTCAGTTATATAGACTTCTCACGAAAGACAGGCCGAAGCACAAAACACTATTCTTCTCAGAGCAAGCTTTTTGTGCCATGTAATAAATCTCCTTTCATTGTCCTTTCTATTTACACATCTCTTTATTTGGGACATTAGAATAAGTATCTTGATCTGATGGGTGGAAACTCGAGGCCTGGGTCTTAGCACTCTACTTTCAATATCAATGAAGAAATGTTAACTCTGCTCATAAAAATACATGACATTCCATAATAAAAATGGCCATTACAAATAAGATTTTTGGACCAGTTTTCTCTCATGCTTCTGAGACATTCTATGCCCACACGTGGTTACAATAGGTACTACTAATCAGACATTTGTCACACATAATAAGGCAATTTTCTTCTATTACACAGTGACAGATTTTCTCAGCACAACCAACCACATTATTTCAGTTAGTCTTTTTAAAGATTACTGTAATAAAAGTCAAGTGGGCTCACAAAGAACTTACAATGTCTACCTCTAAGAAAATAAATATGCTTTCCTTACAAAGGTTAGTATCCCATCAGAGTAAAATCAGCTGTTGAAAGTGTTAAAAGCAGGCAGCTTTCATGTATCTGGGAACAATTTATTTTTGCAAATTTTGATAACAATGAAACAATATGAAGAATGCTAGTTTCATTGGTATGTAATCATCTTCTAAGGTCTCAGTAATTTAGAGTCAGCTTCATAAACTCTAGGCTTGATGTGTTTATTTGGAAGTTCTGCAATTCATTACTGTACCTTGCTCACTTTTTAGGTATCTCCTAGGAACAGAGAGAGATCTTTGAGTTTTAAACCTTTTCAACATGATTTATAGTTTAAAATATACTTTATCTGACTTTGTGGATAGCATTTTTAAAAGAAATTTCATTTGATATACAACTTTTTAGGAGGATCTTAAGATGGGGACTCAGAAACAACTGAAACAGTAAAACTTTTCATCCTCATAAGACTGCCTTGACGATCTAGTAACATCTGAAACATACACAGCTATTTCTTTACAAAAGCAAGGCAGTTTTATACTTTTGTTACTAACTCAATCTAATCTATCTTTTTATTTTCAGTCAAAGAAGAAAAAGATAAAATTGTTTTGTCTTTATAATTTCATAACTAATCCCAGACTCACTAGTGGATATGAACTTCCACTTTTCAAAACTCTCTTACCATCATTCCCTTATGTATTTATTAATCATAAAAAAGACCTTCAGTTGTGGGGTTTATATGGCTTAATTTATGTCTCATTGTCAGCTTATATCATCAATTTATTTTATTATTGGCATTTACTCCTTTATACTGAGCTATTTTTGAAAAATGCTTTGAATCTACATTTATATAATCCTTTTAAAATCTAGTGCAGAATCTTCTATTTATTTCTCTCATGTTCTTCACTGATTTAATTTCATCTCTCCAGAATATGAAGATTTATTTTAATCCTGCTACTACTGTGAAATATATTTGAAAACTCTCCTATATCTATCTGGTCCTCAAATATATCTGTATCCAAATCACTGCTAAAAAAAAACTCCTGTAAATTTTTACAGTTCTTTCTTTGAGACATCTCAGCCATTGGCATTAATTCATTAACCTGAACCTTGCAGTTATATTTACCTATCAAATGACGAGTCTTTCTTAATTGTACTTTAACTCAGTCTCACTTGCTCATTAAAAATCCTAATGGTTCACTAATGTTAATGAATTTTTGGTCTATATGTTTTTCTGAGATAGTGGCCGTTTCATAAAAGTAAAATCTCAATTTATCCCAGGTCCCATCCAGTTAGAAATTAAAATAGTCTTCAATTTATAGGCTCACCATCAGAACAAATGAGATTCTGCTATGGTGTCCTACTGTAGTAGTCATTCTCAGACATAAGAAAATCTGCATAATTACCAATCTTTCTCATGCATGTGCTGCTTGGCTAAGCATCATATTGATATTGCTCTTGAGCCCACAGTTAGGTTCTGTGAGGTCTGTGTCCTTGTTCACAATGGCAGGGCTCATGCTCTTATGTAGAACTGAATCCAGTTAGCTGGAGCAAGATAATTTTCTCCATTTATTTATTTTTGGTGATGTTAGGAGTCAAACTCAGGGCATGTTAGGTAATTGCTCTCTATCACTAAGCTATAACGCATAAGCTGTGTAAATACATTCCATTTAATTCAAAAAGTGATAAAATCACTGGAGCAGGATTATTGATCTGATATTTTAGTTAAATAAGAGCATAGGGCAAGGAATTAATCAGTGATAAAATTTAAATCCTTATTTTAGTGATCAATTAACTTCATTACTTTAGGCCATAAGCTTAACCCATTTTAAGTCTATTATTTCCTTAGGCCCCAGAGATAGAAATACAAACCATAGGGATTTGGGATATGTTTTTCTAGGAATAGAAAGGTAAGGAATACAATCTATGAATTCATTATGTTCTAATTATAAATACCAGTTAGTATCTGAGCATCATAATCCAAGGAGAAAATATGTCTTCTTTCTTACAGTATTATATCACTAGTGTTACTGACTCCTTTTGAAATCTGCCTCCCATACCCTGTCACTTTTTTTCTACTGTTTAGTTTAGTTGAGCAGAGTACACAAGAACCTTTCAATGTAAGGTGTTTATAAGCAACACAGGATAGGTAATAGTCCTGGGTTCCTGAGCTTTGGAGTATCATCAACATCTCTCATCCTACAGTGATTATAAATGCCAAAATGGTTTTACTTTCCAATGTGAATTTTAGCCATTAATTCATGCATTAACATTTATTGAATATGATCATGAAGATGCCCAGTAGAATTTCTTACAAGTTAACCATGAAAATTGTGAGGATTTTGTAAAGCATCCAATTTTTTCCTGAGCACAGTGTTTCGATGACTGAAAGAAAAATAGGTCATGATCCTAAGAGACTAATATATTAGCAGTTTTGTGGATGGCTATCAAAAAATCCTGGTAGTATTAGCCAATAGGCTGGTTATGTTGATGTAGTTTTATTACTAGGTGATCCAACATTTTAAATCATGGCTCCTAGCTCAAAACTAACTTCTGATATCATCTTTATATACATAGTGTCATTTGACACATCTTCAAAGATATGCAGTGTGAGCAAAATATGTGCAAGAAACCAAGTTATCTGATAAAGGAAAAATGTATAAACATCATTTGTTCAGATCAGCCATATAATGTGTTGATTTAATTTGATTTCTTTTGGTTCATCTACTGCTTTAAAAACCCCACAGTAACTCATAGATATATTGTCCTCTTGATTGGACTAACTCTAATAAGTAGAAAATGTATATTATAGTCTATTTATGCAACTTTATCCCTCTTCACTGTTTCCATTATAGAGCAAGATAAAATTCTTTGAACATTCGTGATAAATGCCCTAAAATACAATTACATATTTATAAGGTAGTTTTAATTACAAATATCTACTGTGTTTCACAAATTATATAAAACTAAAAATGAGAACCTTGGTCCTTTCTTTCCCAGGGAATCTCTTGATCAGAGAAAGAAATGAGTGCATTTCTTAATAACTGAGCAAATTGTGCTCTTTTATAGGCCAGAACTGAGGGGAATCTGATAAACATATATTGATTCAATGATTCATCAAAAACATAACAAGTGAAACATGAAAGTAATTGAATTGTAGAAAAGACCAGAAACATGTGTCAAATGAGTAAATTAAAAGAACAGAATAAGAGAGAAAGGAATAAGAAGTATGGGGGCAGAATTAAAAGAGAAAGAATAGAGAATAGAGAATAAGAAGAATATAAAATAGAAAAGAAGAAGAAGAGAGGGAATGCCAAGGGAAGAGTAATAGTACAAGTGAAAAGAGAGCAGATCTTGCACATCAAACTTATTTTGCTAATGACAGCCCAGACAATGCCCTGGTTTGATCTTTGCATCAAAATGAAACAAAAATGGAGATTAGATTAGAAGAATTAAATCTAATAATACTGAGTTTAGAATAACAGACAATAAAGTGTCTAAGAGACACTCTTAATAAGGAAAATGGTAAGCATTGTCCAAAATTGATGGATGGTATAATAATCAAAATTTTAAGAAGTACAGTCCCCACGCAATCTCTGTATCTCATCTGAGTACATTGGATACTGTATGTATGGGTATTAGAACTAGGGAAGGGAAAGGGAATACCAAAATCGAGAGACAAAGGATAAAAAGACAAACCATTCCCAAAGCAATACTTGCAAAAGCATTTGGTGTAAACCAACTGAACAACTAATGGGGGGAGAGGAAAAGGGGGAAGGGGAAGTGGGGAAAATGAGGGAGGAGGTAACAAACTGTACAAGAAATGCACCCTCTGCCTTAAGTAGGAAACTGTAACCCCTCTGTACATCATTTTGACAATTAATAAGCAATTATTCAGGAAAAAAAAGAAGTACAGTAAGTACTTAAAAGATATTATTGGCATGAAATGAGACAAGGGAAAAGTAGCTGGGGTAGAATGGAATAATGACTAGGCTGACCGAAGACTACCAATGAGAAATATTGACAATAATATAAGCAATAAGATAAAATAAAACTTCTCAAATATAAAGAGAAGCAGATGGTCACGTGTGCCTTTAATCGCTGGATGCAGGAGGCTGAGGAAAGAGAGTTTGAGTCTGAGACACACAGGGCATTTTAGGCCTTTGAACGTCATACATTTTTTCCTCTCAGAAAAATCCAAGGAAATAAAAATGTTTCTGTTAAAAGTATTAAATCTATTAAGATGTTATTATAAGTAAGAAAGATATATTTTGCACTAATCCAAAGATTTCGTTTGTCACTTTCCGAAATTATTTTGCCATTTAGGGATGTATTTTTTTTCCAAGACAATTACTAAATCTATCCTTCCTCAACTTATTTGTGCGATTTCCATCAATCCACACTGGTGCAGATAATCTCATAACTGTATTGTCAGCTGCATTTGATAATCTGAGGTAAATATCTAGAAGGAACAGTTTTGACAGATTATTTCTGCATTTATGAATTCTTTTCAAGTGAGAAATGGATACAGTATTAATACATTTTACGGAATTCTTTGAATTTAATATTTTAAATCAAAGACAATTTAATATGTTTGATAACAAAAAAATTATCCACTCATTTAACAAATCACTTGAAAATTTTTATCCTAAGAAATATTATGGGAACTTTAAAATGAATAAAAATTAAATATCCAATGCATGTTGACCTTAAAGTCCTATTTGATCAGAAAATTTCAAATTTATAAAGATGGTTTTAAAAGAACATTAGTATTTCTTAATAGCATAGCTAGTTATTTCCATTTTATACTGAACTTTGAAACCTAAATTAAGTACATCATAAAACAGTTCCATAGATTATCAAAAATATGCCAAATTATACTCTATAACAGAAGAATAACCTTTAAGGTCACTTTCCTGTTTTATCCTAATAGGCTAGAAGTTTCTCATAAGTTTCAGCTAATTGGTATAGAAATAAATCATGAATCCATTTTACTCCAAGATAGTAGGTCAGCATACATCCAGCCGTAATGTGCTATTCTCTTTCTGGCATCGATTTCACAGATAATTATTTTTCTTAAAGTCAGCATCCTATCAGCTCCAACATGACAGTGGATTAGTGGAATTAGACTAGTTATGCTAATTGGGCTTCTGTCCCCTTGAGTTCCTGTATATACTGACATTACAAAAATATAGGCAAATATTTGTGCGGATTGAGATTTCAAAGTTAAATGTGTCAATAATAATCACTTTCATTATGTTTGACTCATTGAAAAAAGTAACAAGCACATTACTAGTATTTACCAAAGAAACATAAGCTGCGTAGACACCAGAGTCAACTGCCTGAGAATGGCAGGCTTGGCTGAAGGCTTCAGACTGGTTGAAGTGGAGGGAGGTGATCAGCCACAGGAAAACACTGCCTCTCTTTCAAACTTGCTACTGGACTAGGAGCTCCAAGAGGTGGCTACCTGGGCACTGCCTTCAAACTTTTCCAGTCTCTACTGGCCTGGATGCTTAGTTTGATCTTGTCAAAGCTAAATATTCCAGCAAATAGGGACTATAGAACATTTTAGTTTCTTGGTTTTCAGATACTACTTAAATTTGTCTTTTCATTATGACCACTTAAGTCAATGGTTGCTGTAATACGAAATATATGCAGTTACAGAAAACCCTATTGTATATTTTGTAGAAATATGTTCAAATAGAAAGATATTGTATAAGCTCATTTGAAGAATTTCTTGTAGGAAGGCAAAAATTAGAGTGAGGTATGAAGACAAATGGAATTAATTATTTGAAAATGCACTCTCTAATGAATTGAGTAATACTAAACAAAGTTTCAAGAAAAATAGTAAAAACTTAACCTCAATTTTTTTTTACAAAAATAAAAGCAGAAAATAAATAATAATGTTGGTATATAGAATAGTAAAAGTATCTTATTTACTGAAGAAAATAGAACATTTGTGAAACTATAAAACAGTGCAAGAATAAATATAGTTTTCATAATGCAGATTATTAGTAAGAAATAAACTTAAGATACCTTAGTTGTTTCACAATCAGGAAATGAAATCAAAACCCTTAGGATCAAGACATCAGAAGATTGAGCTCATTATATCTACTCCCTCTGAAAGCAAAGGAACCATTCCACAACCACAATTCTGGCTACTCAGCACCACTTGTCATTTCTAAATAGTTTTTTCTTCATGCTGAATATCTACTTCCTTGATTTTTTTTTTTAACAACATTGACAGCTAAGGCTTAAATATCTTTGGTGACGCCAGGAGACTGATTAATACCAAATCTAATCACTTGTTATTCTATTCCCAACAACAAATTCTGACTTAAGGGCATTTTCTTTCTATCTACAGTAGCAAGGGTAGATGTATTTGTGATCGCTAAGAAACCAGACGTTTTCCAGGCTCGCCAAGTCGGTCTCACACACATGCTAAGTCTGATTTGTGGAAAATGATCCCACTTTTCCTATCTGCTAATGACTACAAAGCCTGCCTTGAGTCTCTTAGTAAATTTAATTTTGAGGTTCTTACAATCATTTTGCACAAACCTCTCATATGCTTAAGAAATTAGTATCCTAGATATTGAAGGATAAAAGAAAGAGGAAAAAAAATAAGATGACATCCCACCACCTGATCTTTCCTGGCTATGAAATGTAATCTGTCTATTATCTAATTGTCAAGTGGAAATATTTAGCTACTTGGAAAAGACAAAATTGAATGGTATCTGGAACCTAAGAAAGTAAAATGTTCTAGAGACCATATTGTTGTATAGTAAATTATCCGAGAAGCCACATGTTGAAGGATAGAATCTTGGAGTTTTTATTCGAGTACTAGCAGTCTGCATCCAGCCAATTACTACAAAGGCCTGAGGCCCAGAAATACACCTAGCACTGTCAGGAAACAGGCCAGAGAGGGAAGAAAGAACCAAACAATACCCACAAACCAATCCAGCTCCAATGGAGAGCTGAGTTGGGACGCCATGGTAACTGGAGACGAGCCAGGGAACAGGAGACAGGACACAGGATGTCAACATGGAGATGTATGGCATGGCATAATGGTCCCTGAGCTGGCCTGACCCTAAGTAGGGTCAGGTCAGGGTGCTGGTGACAGGAAGCTCCCAAACCCAGCACTTGACTGGCAGGTTCAGTAACCTATAGGCCAAGTGCCCACCGTTGTCTCTAGGGATTCAGAAGCAACCATCAAGACAAGATGCCAGATAGTACAACTCACTGTGTGGCCAATGATGGCACTGGCCAGATCTGAACTCCATAATACATTATTTGCTGGAATGTTCAGCTTTGACGAGATCAAGCTAAACACCAAGGTGTTTAAATGGGTTGGCTGGCAATTCTTCAGTAAATGCATCCTTTCCTTTTACGTAGCACAAGGTAAACAGAGTAAGTGCTCCCTTACGATCAAGGAAAATGTTGTTTTTGAGTTGTTTTATGATAGCAATGACTGAAAGACACGTTAATTTGCTCAGGCTTCTTGTGACTATGTTACTTATTAATTTTTTTTAAAATTATTCTCTTACTGTTCCACTGTTTCTTCCCTTCCTATCATAAAAGGAACAATGAAGAAAGATTTCATTTTATTTTCAAGTTTGCTATTTCCCAGTATCATAAAGAGCTAAATTACATGTAAGTTATAAGAGTAGCTACGATATGACAAAAGAATGCTGAATTTTCCCATAGCAAAAGGACTAGGAGATTAATTGATTAATTAATTTTAATGCTATGGTAAAGATGGTCTACAGAGAGGTTGCAATTAGATAAATCAGGTAATGAGTACATTTCTTTTTGGATAGTGTTATCACATTCCCTCCTTGACTCGTATATACCTTGCTGGACAGAGACTTACACATTGACTTCTGTGGAGGAGTTAGCTGAATTGGTTGCCTGGAAAATTAGGCCTAACACTTCCCATGATAATACTTCATGGGAAGTAAGCTCCAAAGAAAGTACAACTGAGAGAAACAACAGAAGGGGGAGGGGGCCGATGTATCTTCTCAAAGTCTTTATGAGCAGTTCTATCTTGAAAGACTTAAATGAGGAAGGACATGAGAAGGGCCTGCTCATCAAATTCATTTGTCTTTGGACATTTTCCTTACAGGGTATGAGTTCTCCCCTATGTAACAACTGTGCCTTCTTTCCTCTTGGAGCAGTTACCAGGGACATTTGTTTGCAAGATTGGAAAGGGGTGTTCAATGTTTACGCCATAGGACATAGGGAAAGCCACCAGCAGTGTGTGGGACAGCAGCGTTTTGTGACTGCAGTGAGCTCCCTTCCTGTCCTGCAAGTGGCCACACCACTGATCTGTGCATCAGACACGGACGATGAACTCATGTTGACTGCGGACATGTCAAATGCCTACCATGTCCCTTCTGAATATTTCTTGTGATGCTCCCGATTTTGTTTTTCTTTTGCTTGAAATGAGTAGGTTTTGCTACTCTAAAAAAATTCTTAATGAAGGTGAATTATATCAAAGTACCAATCTCACAACCAAATCAGAAATGTTTAGTCATTTTCACAAAATAATATAAATATAACAATGGGTTAAATAATGATGTAATTTAACTTTACAAATTTCCGTCCAACAGTATAATCAAAAGCCTTCCCCCTAAAATGCTAATAAAACCCAGGAACTTCCATATAAAAAGAAGCAACTGGGCCTTGCCATTTACTCCCTACAGAATACCATTCTTTTAATCATTATTTTAAACTATAGCTTTACAAAAAAAAAAAAAAAAGTATTCAAGTGAGCACTGTCTCCCTGCATTCCAGTGTGTTTCCAACCAGGAGAAGGATGGGGTTTCCATAATCCTTACTCCTGGGCATCCGGAGAAATCTGTTTGTTCCAAATATGTGCAAATGCTGAACCACAACATCTAAGGAGAGTGCTGGTGAATTTGCTATGGAGATTCAGTGAGCAGTAATCTTAACATTGATTGAGGATTAAGTAAATGGTGAGAAAATGGAGATCCCCTTGTACCCAGCAGTCCTTATAACTGCTAATTTACTACATGATGCTAATTAAATGGAGCTAGCTTCATAATGGCGAAGTATGGTGCCTGTGTAGGAAAGCTGTTAACATAATTATATCTCTAACACAGGGGGCAAAGCAGATTACAATTACTAAAAAGCCATGGGATACAGACAACATGAGTGTTACAACATTAGGAAGTTGATTTACAGTCCTAAATATCCCCCACCACAATGTTGTTTTTTTGTTGTTGTTTTTTTATATTTAAGTTTCTATTCATTAGGTAGCATCTAACAGAGACATTTGAGAATTAATTCCTTCTCTAAGTAATCAGTTTTCAAATTCAGTAGACAGTAAGATGGAGAGAGAGTATATGCATAGGTGTATGTGTATAGGTAAAATATATTGCAGTGTGCAATTTCCTGGCTTGTGAAAATATTACTTGCTCTAAAAGATATATGATGTGACAGTTATATATCAAATCATAAATAAAAATTGGCCTATAAAAATGAAAGTACTTTAATATGCAATATTGGATCCCACTTCTTATATACATTTGCGATTTATCTACCACCATGGCAACAAATGATCAAATATCAGTCAAAGACTAAGGCTGAAAAAGGCACATTCTCCAGGGTAGAGGCATTTTCAAATCCAAGGTATGTTACTAAATATCACTGGCATTAATTCTCTAACTCCATATTTCACAGACATATAAAAACTGCTCCCTAACAAGGCTTCTCATTTACAAGGACTGTAATATGTTTTTCTAGAGATTATTTTTAAAGAGTAGATTGAAAGGTATTTAAAAAGTAGAAACAAAAATATAATCTCTTAGAATTTGTGGAAAAACTTAGAGTTTGAATATAATCAAATAAAGATATATGCTATCCAAATGCCAAAAGCATGAAAAATGAAGTATAGCTCATAGTTACAAACAAGTCATCCCAGGGACAACAAAGATTTTAAATACTCTCAGCCTTAAACTCTGGTTATTCTGCCAGGTCAAAGTATAATACTCCACTTCAAATAAATGCCTTTGTTATTTATTTTAAGTAGCTTATTGGAAAATTCTGAAGTGTTTCAGTGTTTGTCCAGAATGTATAAAATGGGTTTAGAATAACAAATGAAGCAAATAAAAATATGAGGCTCTTCCTATGTTCACATGAGTAATAAACAACACTAAATATTTGTTGATGGGGAACAAATTAGCATTTTCTTCAATATTTCAAGAAATGTGTGTGTTTGTATATGTGAATAGATACATGCATCTCTCATTTAATCTTCAAACAACTATAGATGGCAAAGGACTGAATACTCTTGTTTTATAAAGAAAGAAGGAATCTGTGATGGATATGTTATGGGACTTGTCCAAGGTTAACATAATTTCTCTCTACATTTAGGGATCCATGCACTTTCATACAGAGAACCAAGCAGCTGTGTCGGTCATAAAGATGCTGTGAGAATCAAAATGTACTTTTATACTATTCCATGAATGGGAAACATTGTAAATAGCACCCACATTTTTTACATGTAATATTTTTAATTGCAGTATGGAAAATAAATTTAAAAATTACACACTTCTTCTTTCCTCTCAACATCTTGACTCTTTCTTACCCTAGAGCAATAATATTTTACCTTGATAGACAATATAAATATATATCATCATATTAGGTATTTTTCTTTATTTTTCCCACAATGCTGCCAATTTTTGCTAGAGACATGGTACATTTTGACAAATCTAAACTTGTTCCTTTATTGCTTAAAATAACTAATTTTAGTTTGGAGGACTGTCATTTTGTTTACTTGCTTTGGGGACAATATTTTCTTTGGGGGACCTGTTTTAACAAAATTACTGTGGAACAAACATTCAGCACATCACACTGACTTAAACACAACTGAAGGCACTGTGACTTTCTGAATGGCAGCTTCTTTATGTCAGCTGAGCTGCAAATGCACAAGTAGGGATTTCTGTTTTTGACATTTCTTTTGTTTATTATTTTGGCCATGTTTTGTTAAAACTGTACAATAAATGCATGACTAATGCACACTTACTATATATTTTTACACGATTTTTTTAAACTTTCTTCTTTATTGTCAGAATGAATTACAGAGGGGTTGCATATTCATATGTAAGGCAGTGAGTTCATTTCTGGTTCAACTTTTTACCTATATACCGAATATATTTTAAATTGTGATAACATTTTTATACTTTTTTCATTATATTTATGCTCTCTTTAGATTTGCCTAACCTATTTTCATTAATATTTATATTTCAGCATACATTACTAAGAATAATCTAGACTACTGTTAACTATAGCCCAAATGAATTAACTTCTGTTTAGAAAGCCCATATGTTACATGGTCTCCAAGATAGGTTGGCTGTTCACTTTCATGCATTGTGCATTTCCATGTATGATTATACTGAACTATAATGCCGTGATTAGCAATGTGTAATACTTGTTAACATAATGTAAGAATGTAAAAAATTATGCAGTCTATTAAATGATGCATAATGTATATTATGCTGTATATTTATGTAAAATTATGCTATAATATGCATAATATTTACAATATATAGATGCAACTTCTATGCACAAAATAATTTAGTAAAAGATGAACTTTAATAATTGTCAGAGCTGTGGAGTTTTTTCTATCATAATGCTCTATTCTCAGTTTTCACCTCAATAATTACCTTTGTTGTCAGATTGTTTTTCCTTTAAAGTTGAAAGCTGAATCAGATAGAAGAATGGAAAATACTTTAAAAATCAAAATGGAATTTCTACATGAACAAAAATTGGAAAGAAATAATGTTGATGAGAAAGCCAAAGTCATCATGTTTTATTGAATGCATAGTCTGCTTTGATTTTGGAAGCACTGATCATTTTATTCCAGTTGTTTTCTTTCATATATAACCCCAAATTACTCTATCTGTTATTCGTGTTTTTCTTTTATTTTAAATATATTTATTTTATACTTTTCAATTTTTTTCTATAACTCTTCATTAATGTGTTTTCAATTGCTCCTCCTCTTTGTTCTTGTCATCCTTTTCTTCTTTTTTACTTTCATCTTTTTTTCTTTTGCTTCTTGCTTAGTTTTAAATTTTCTTTTTTTTTTTTTTTAAATTTTGCTTATTCTGGGTATTTTTTTCCAGTTTTTAAAACTGAAGTAATCTTGTGTGGGCTTAATGTATTTCTATTTCAACTATGAATAAAAAATAAATAAGTGAACACATACATCCATCAATAAATGATAGCTCAAGTGTGTTATGAGCTTAGGTGTTTTGTAATATGTTTCACACTGATATTACATCATTTTGTTACCTGTAAAGCTCAATAAAGGGTAAGTTCCTCCTCAACGTTTTGAGGGATGAACAATGAACTCGTCACATCCATTGCTTACAGAGACTAAGTTGAAGGTGAAGATTTACACTCAAGTTAATGTAGTAAAGACAGATTTTATTCAAAAAAATAAACTACTGTAACGGGCAGGAGACAGGACTCGGATATCTGCATGGAGTCATGTGATGGTAATAGGAAAGAGGGTCCATCAGGAACTGAAACTTTCAACTGGTGCATTTATGAATAGGTGTTTCAAATCGCCTGACACCGAATGGAGGTAGAGTTCAGGGGTTTGAACAGTGTGAAGTAAAAATTTTGAGAAACAGAAAGGGAGCTGGTCCACATGACTACACCATCTAAATGGCATGTGTCATAGTTAGAGTGCTGCTCCCCCACTGAGATGAGAAACAGAGGACCTGCCTTTCAAGTGTTGGCTAGAACAAATAGTGAATTCTTTCCTCAACATTTCTCAACAGTGTTTCTCAAGCAGACACTTTGAAAGGAACAAATTCCTAGGGGTGTGGACTGGAGCTATTAGAAATGTGCTAAATGTTTGACAAGTCACCCCCTGGGAGAAGGAGAAGGAATAAAATCATTTGTAATAGAATTCTGCAGTTCTTTTTATAAACTAAGTTTGAGGGTAATTATTCAAAAGACGAGACTATAGTTTGGTGCAAGAGAGTGTCAACCATGAGATGTTTAGCAATTCTGCTTTTCATAGCCAAAGCCACATCCCCTTTCCCAATGCAGAAATTAAACTCCTGGAACATAACAGCTAGGCCAACTTTTGCAGCGCCCTCTTCAATGAATTTCTAAATTATTGGATAATATTTGTGACTTCTAGTATGGCTTTCTCTCTTTCTTTTTGGCTCCTTATAGTTTTCCTCTCTCTCTCTTTTAAAAATTGTCCAGAAAGTGTTTTAAGCTACAGATTTTATCCAAAAGGTAAATTTCCTTAAGCCATTGAGGCGTAGAATCCACCAATATTAAGTTAGCAAATTTGGCCACATTAACGTAATTCGAGTCAGACATGGTGAAGCATACCTATAGTTTCAGCAGTCAGGATATTAAGACAGGAGGACCATGAATGAATTCCAAGCCCCTGCCTCAAAAAAAAAAAGATTATGAAAAAAAAGGTTATGAAAATATTTTGAAGTTAAGGCATTTTCTAACTGTAATGCTTACCATTAACTTACATAATTCGTGTGACTGAATGAACATCTTATTTAATTCAGGAAGTATTATTCCATTGATATTGGAGGATAACCAGATGTCAGTGGCTCATCCCTGTAAGCCTCATTATTCGAGAAGTTGAAATTTGAGGATTTTAGTGCAAAACCACACCAGGCAGAAAAGTCCACAGGACCCCATCTCCAATGAACCAGCAAAATTCCAGATGTGATGTGTGGTTCACACAGTAGAACACCAGTTAAGAGAAAAACTGCTGAATGAGATGCTCTGACTTAAAGGTCAGTTATGGTACACACAACACATACACACACAAATATTTTTAAAACCCTACCTTATATACAATACTAAACTAATAATTGGAGTTGAAATGTGATATTGATATGATTGATTAGTCTAAAATATATAGTTCTGTTTTCTTACTATACAAGAATCTACAGAATTACTTATGTACGTACCATAAGAATGTTTTAAACACCATTATGTATAGTAGTGAAATATTAGAGAAATAAAAGGGCATATATTTGCTTGATAGTATAAAAGCCAAGTTATTAACTCAGGCAGAGTATTTATGAAGTGGTTTGGTGGTAGCTAAGATGGTGTCCTAAAGTATATTTTACTCTGTCAATCAAATAAACCCCAATTTACATGTATATACTCTATTCCTCATAGTTTAGAAAGCACCTATACTTCATCTGAAGAATCTAAAGTCTCAATTTCAGACATAATGAAGGGCTTTAAACTCTTCAGATCAACATAGGTTAATTATTCCATTCCTGATTTTAAATCTCTTATATATTCCATTTCCAAAGTAATGAAGGTAGAATTTTCATTGAGTTTTACTCTAAATTTTGGGCTTTAGTTGTGTAGTATGTATGAATCACAACTGAGTCAGAGGAAATTCGTGTTACCAAAATGATACCTGTGGCAATTTTGTACACTTCTTTCCTGAATCACTAGCCTTCAAATTACTTGAAAATATTTAACTCAACTGATTGGAACCAAAACTAATTACTTGAACATGATTGCTTGGAATTACACCAAGTGTTTTCCTGTCAGCCTTCTGAAACTGTGGAGAAAGATATACACCTGAATGCTTAGACTTGGTAACACAAATAATTTTTGAATGAATTTTAATTTGAAAATATACACATGTCTCCATAGATGCTAACTTAGGGACAAAATAATAGAATTCCTTATCAATATAATTATTTCAACATAATTGTTACAACATAATATGTTTCAACAAACAATAGAGTCACTCTCAGATGTATGAAATGAAGCAAAAGAAGAATCATCTGTGTAGTGGATTTATAATCCACCTGGAAGATTAGAGGTTTGTCTACAATGTTATGTTTATGGTAAATTCAAAATTAAGATTTTAAATAAAAGAGGTGTGGTTCTGGGAGCCAGTAGCTCACACTACAATCCTAGCTATTGAGGAGGCTGATATAGGAAGATGGCAGCTCAAGGCCAGCCCAAGAAGGAAAGTCTATGAAACTCTTCAATTAACTGCCTAAACAAGTTGGAAGTGGGTTTAGAACTCAAGTGTGAATATGCTAGTCCTGAGCAAAATAGCTCAGTGCTAACTCCCAAGTCCTGTGTTCAAGACCCAGGACTGGCAAGGAAAAGAATAAAACAAGTATTCAGAGAAAAATTGAAACAATGTCATCCTTTGCCTGATCTCAGGGTGTCTTGTTGGAGAGACTGAAACTGACCACAGAACACACAGGTTTCAAATGGAGATCATAAATGGGAATGAACATGGAACTCAGCCAGAAACTTGAGTTGAGGTGATATCTTGAGTATATAAAATAGTGTCCATGTCATACCAAGGGGTCATGTTCAGAGCTTCAGTGGATCTGGACAAAGCTAGATACCTATATGGTAGAAAGTCCAATTGAATGAGAATCCTAAGATATGATTTTTTTTTACATTCACATTTTAAACAGTGTTAAAAACACTGCACAGAGTAAGGAGTAGTTCATAGTTTTAAATGAACAGTCTTTACCATTAGGAAATATTGCATTGCAACTACTTAGAAGATATTGCAGACTTCTATTTCAAATACTGCAATATTTATATGCGTAATCGTGACTAAAGATGGGAGAGGTCCAGGTAAGATGCTCACAACTGTAATTCCAGCTGAATGAGAAGTGGAAATTGGGAGTACAGTAATAGAGATGAGCCGAAGTGAAAAGTAAGCAGTATCTCATCTTCATAAATAAATCAGGCATGGTAATAGGCAGAAGGATCATAGTTCCCAGCTTGAGCAAAGAGCCTGAAATCCAAACTGAAATGTAACCTAAAGAAAATAAAGTGAAAGTCATAGTGTCAGTCCTATTATTGTCAAAAAAGGAAAGGAGAAATATGATAATTATACCTGGAGTACATATTATACTGTTAGACTCAACAGTAGCAACAATGACAATAAAAATATTTTCAGTTTCATTATAGAAATGAAGATTCAAATATCATCTTTTCAATTACCTCTGAAGCAAACGAAGCTCATCAAAGAAGGAGTAGTTAATATTCAAAATTATAATTTGGCAGGAAAATATCAATCTCATGAAACAATGAGGCACAATTAGGGAAATAGCATTCTATAGGAAAGAAGAAACAGTTACTTCACTATCAAAGAGAGATACAGGGGTATGCGGCTTAGCAGTAGAGTGTTTACCTAGCATGCATGAAGCCTTAGGTTCGATTCCTCAGTACCACATTAACAGAATAAAACTGGAAGTGGCGCTGTGGCTCAAGAAGTTGAGTGCTAGCTCTGAGCAAAAAGAAGCCAGGGACAGTGCCCAGGCCCTGAGTCCAAACCCCAGGACTGACAAGAATAAATAAGTAAATAAAAAATAAGAGAGATCTAATGTAAAGATGGAGTTTCCAGCAAAAAATTAAAATTTGTATTCCTCCAATATGTATGAGGAAAACTTCATTTATAAAAAGATATATTTTGGAATTGGAGGCGTGGCTAAGATAGTGTGCCAGCAATGAACCAGTTTGAATTACCAAGACTGAGTCTATGTAATGGATGGAACAATCAATGTACCCCTCATCAAAGTCCTAAGGATTTTCTCACTTGAAGGGGTGGCATGTAAGCAAACGAATCCCTTTGCCTATTCAGAATAAAAATTCTCAATCCAAGAAGCAATTATCCTTAACCTGATATTATGTATGTACAAAAATTAATGATAACATGCCTCTACAAAAAAAAACATGATCATAGATAGTTTCAGGGGGTTTTAAGATGTTCTATTTCCAATGATAAATATAGCATTATCAGTCATGTTTGTGACCCCATCTATTGCAAGACACAGGCAAGAGGATCACAGTCTGATATGCCAAGTCATAACTACCAATCTACCTGACAAGAACTACTATACCTGAAAAGAAGGCCCCCAAAAATAGTAAAAGAGAAGTAGGAACTGGTGAGAAAGGCCATTTAAAATAACCCTTTATCAGCATATGGAAAGGCTCTCAACATAAGTACTTATCAAGAAAATATGTATTTAAGTCCCAAAAGAGATGCCACTGCACACTGAAGAGAATGTCTGCATGCTACACTTCTCTAGTTGTACCTAGATTTAGAATAACTAAGACTTCTAAGATATTATTGGTAGAAATATAAAATGTTTCCCAACTTTTCAGGAAATAGACTTAGAGTTTCTTGTAAAGAAAAAAATGTAATTCTATGCCTCTGTCAGAAAGAATGACATTGCCCCATATGCAAGGAAAAGGAAGGACTTGGAAAAAATCATATTAAGTGAAGTGAGACCCAGAGAAACATGGACTCTATGGTTTCCCTCATTGGGAATAATTAGTACATGTTTAGGCAAGTCCCAGCAGAGGATCACAATAGTTCAATTGCTATGTCCATATGAACACATAAGACAATGCTAAGTGAAATGAACTCAAGTTAGGGAAACAGGTAGTATATCGTTATTGTTGTTATTTTCAAAATGCCATGTGAAGCCATGCCCTTTTTTTCCCCTTGTGTTTTTTATTTCTTTCCCGTGTTTTTTATTTCTTTCCCGTGGTTTTACCCCTGATATTGCTATAACTAATTTTAGTACCCTGGATATTGTATATATGTGTATAGGAACTAGGGAATGGAAAGGAAATACCAAATTGAGAGACAAAAGATAAATAGACAAATGAATGCAAAAGCAATGCTTACAAAACTATATATGGTGTAAACCAACTGTACAACTCATGGGGGAAGAGGGAAATGGGTAAGGGGGAGGCAGGGGAAAAATGAAGGAGGAGTTAACAAGTTGGATAAGAAATGTACTCATTGCCTTACATATGAAACTGTAACCCCTCTGTACTTCACTCTGACAATAAAGAACTTTAAAAAAGAAGAAACTTTTCAAAAAATAAAATTCAGATTTCAACTAATAATAAAAATGATAAAATATATACTTTATATGTATATAAAATTAAATATAAAATTATAAAAATAAAAATTATAAAATTTCTTAACTAGTAATAAATAATTGTCTTCTAAACATCTGCATACGTGCATTCATCATGTGCTTATTTATTGATCAAAATGGACTTTATCCACATGTCCATCAAGTGGTAAGTACAAAACAAATTCTGATATGTCTAATTATCAATGGCAAAACGATTAGTATCTATGAGGAAACAGATATTATCTGATGGCTTTTGAAGAAAGGGAAGAGGGAAATTTGTAGGCACAGGAAATATATTAAGGTGACTGTGATGTGCATTAGATATAACCACACATAATCAAGATACAAAAGGCTGGTAAAATTTTCAACACATTATAATAATATATTGAAGTAGGAAATACAAGCTGGTGGGCCACAAAAGAATTGATCAACTCTATCCAGTGTATCTAAGAACAAAAATAGAATGTAATTCTAATCTTAGAACTAAGAAATTACTAAGTACTTCTGATCCCATTTGTCATTAGATGGATGGAAAGGGCTCATATGAGCTATTCTTTGCCTATAAATTTAGTAATTTGAATAAGATCAACCAGCTCCTTCAAAGATACAAGCTACCCAAACTCATACAATTATGTATTGAGTTAATCTGAATAAATCCACAGAAATTAAAGATAGTGAAACAAAGTGTCATTTGTAAATAAAAGAAACCAGAAAGTTCTGATGATATCATTAGTGAGACATAGCAAATATTTCAGAAAGAAGTTAAGGTAGCTGATACCAGAACAACCTTTAACACCAAACCAAAGTGAGGGAAACACTGAATTCCATATCATACTTAGCAAGTAGTTCATATTCCTTTATGGGTAAGCATGGCACAAGTGTTGACATCTTAAAATAGCAAAAATATTATGAAGTCAGGACAATTGTTTTGTGTTAATTCTGTCTTGCATGTATCATACACAGAATTGTTTCCTTTAAAAAACTACCTCTTTAGATGATTATGTTTGTTCTGGAACAATTTTGATTCTAAGTATGAGAAGCATATAAATCAAATATTCTAGAATTCATTCAAAGTTGAGTATCAGATGAATTCTAGCATTTACCCTCTGTCACTTACATGCTATTATTCAATAGTCATTATATCTATAATGCAATATGTCTTTTCATTTAGAGTTGACAGGAAATTAGGAATATGTGAATAATATGCATATATAGACACTGAAAAGGTCCATATTTTCTGAATGTACTCATTCTTTCTGCCACAAAAACATTTAATTTTCTTTTATGCTAAAAATGAAGCAAAAACTGAAAACCTGTTTTTCATGTACCCTCTTCATCTAAATTTCCCTAAGAACTTGGCAAATAAAATAAAAATCATTAATCCACTCATAGTGGCATACTTTTCTTCTTTCTCCCAATCACATGGTATCCTTCATTTACTCTGCCTCAGTGTCGGTGAAGAATTCTTTCTCTAGTCCTAAGACACTTCATCTTAATGTTGTTGTTTTTTTCAAGATTATTCTGTAAAAAAGATTGACTGCACATCATCAATTGTTTATTTATCACACATTTCACTTATTTCTTTCCTATATTCACAAAGACAACTTCACAATTTCTAATAAAAATAAATATAATTTTATTTTCAACTTCTCTAGATAATTCTAAGTATACAACTTGCTTCTACATTTAAAAACAAGGTAAACTTATGATATGTTTAAGAGAGAGATAATTGCATAGATCAGAGTTTACAGATTGGCTTTTATGTGCTTGTTCACATCTACACGTAAGACCTAGAAAAACCAACTTCTCAGGAGCAGCGTGAGAGCACAAATATCATCCTATTCTTGGTTTTCGTTACAGGTCACCAACAAGGAAATCTGAGGATTTAGGGGCAAAACAGGCTGATTCTAGAAATAGTAGGTGAAGTATACAGGACGAATTTGGAATTAATATAAAACAGTGGTTGAAAAGGAAGTACTCATTCCATAAAACAGCACATACTGGACAAAAACAGTACAATTTTACCAAGAAAGTCTGGAACATGATGAGGATCATAACTCACATTCCATAGTAAACATCCATGCATGTCTATGAATGGAAACTGATCATTAAATAACTAAACGATTGAATGGGAGAAGTGGCAAGTATTGTCTTTTAGCCAAATGCCCCGCGATCCTCGTGTGTGGGCCGCACATGACAATTCTCTTCCATACAGCCACATACGCGGTTAGGAGGTGATCCCCTTACCATGAACATGCTTACGTCCAGTAGTGCAATAGACTCCATTTGGCCCATCTGCATGCATTTCATCTCTGCAGATTGCTACCCAAACAATCTAATCCCAGTTCAGTCACTAAAATAAAATCTAGCAAGTCTCAGTAAGGGATCAAAGCACCTGATCATCATGAAAAAGAATGGCAACAACACAAAGAGAATTGGGAGAAAATGTCCTATATTCGAGGGAAATGGGGGGGGGGGCGAGCCAAGGAAATATGATGTGCTACATTGTGTGGGATTCTAGAGCAGAAAGAAATATGGATGGTGATAAATAAGAAATATGTATTTGTGTGTGTATATATATATAATATTAGCATAGAAGCTATGTGACACCCAGACATAGAAGCTATACTGGACACCCAGGTGGGCCTCGAACCCACGACAATAGTCACCAGCACTCAGTCAACTGGGCTAGGAGTCTTTACTTAGCTGTGCACCGGGTCTGCTCGCCACCACGGAGATGGTGACAAACAGCACCCAGGACAAATAGGGCTGGGCTTGTAAGGGCAAGTATCACATGCACCGCACGCAGGTGGTCGTGGGGTAAAACTCAAGTACCTCAGGCAGGCAGGTGGTCTGGCAAGTTAGGCAAAGCAAGCAGGCAGACAGAATTGCTGTTAGTAATCATAATTCCAGTAAACTCTATGAACAAAGCAATCAAAGCAATACAGTTCTTGGTTCTGGGTGTGACTGGTCTTATCCTTACATCTTTCTCTACTTGGAACTTCCTCTGCACTGAGTGGTCTTCCTCATTCCTTTCTTTAGCCAAGGTCAAGCAGCTCTAGGTCTAGGTGCTTTGGGCTCCTGTTATTTGGTTTGGTTTTGCCCTTCCCTTAGGCCCACTATCTTGTAGAAACCTGCTGTTTCTAGGGACTCAAAGAAGGGAGTTCCCCTACACCACCTTTCACATGGTTTCCACAGAAACTATATTATCTTCTTGATTTTGTATAAATATAAATTTAATATAAATTATTTTAATTAATTGAGTCACTCAATTATATCCAAATGTTCTAAATTTCCTGTGAAATTGATATTTTATCATCTCTTTGTTTCTCATTTCTTTCTATAAACACTTCAAAAGTAAATGTACTCATTCCCTGACTCGTGTAACTGTAACCCCTTTGTAAGTCACCTTTACAATAAAATTTAAAAATAAAATAAAAATGCACCCCATGTAAAAAAAATATATTTCATTTCATCCCCTTTTCTCCTATTATATTGGCCAAATCATGATTGTAGTAACTAATATTACTATTTTATCATCATCATTTTTGTATTACTATTTATAGAAAGTTCATTAACTGATAGATCACTTTCAGGCCTTTTCTGCATAACATAACTCCTATAAATCAAATGATTACTGAAATAATAGTACAAGGGATTTTTTACCAGGAAGAGTAGGCACTTACTGAGTAATGTAAACAATTGGCTTTCTTGTATCCTCTTTAGGAAAGAAACTGGCATGAAGATGAAGATATGATCATCATGAGTTAAATACTATCTGAAATTATCTTTGTATACAGAACACCTTATGCTACTCTCTGAAACAGAGTTAATTATCTAATTTAAAAGTACATTTGAGTACCTATGGAGCATTTCTTTCTTTCCAATTGCTATAACACTAATGCAGTGCTTTCTTACACAGTTGCTATAGAAACTGTATGTTATTAGACACTAAATTTGAAAACTCATAAAGCCTTTTTGAAATACACAGATTAGAAATCTGGTTTGTTTTGTTTAGGTATTTCAAATGCATTCCAGAAAAAGAATTGAATGACTCTAATCAAGTAAGTGCTATCACTTATTGCTACTCTTTTTTTCTTATGCATTTCCTTACCCAGAGTAAATAAGCAGACTGTGAAGAGTGGTTAATGGGAGAGAAAAGGAACTGTATATGAATAAACATTAACGTTTACAAATATACAAATAATTATAGGAATGTATATGTATATGTTTTCAAAACTTGAAAGTGTATGTTTTCAAAACTTTAATTAATAAGTATAAAAAAGTTTCCAATGAAAATCACTCGAAAAATAATTCAGGCACTTTATTGAGCCACTGTGTAACATGTACTGCTAATACTTACATTATTCCTGTTACAATGTACATTTTCCCATTAGTTTTTATCTTCCTATGGGGTAACAATACATATGTAAAACATCAAGATATCTGAATTTACTTTGTGCAGCTGACAAATGTGAGATTATAATGGTTGCTACAATCTATTATCCCTGGAATTTTCTATTCCTTGGAAGTTAATAGCTCCCCCTTAAATACCTATTTCAAATTCAAATCACAAAGATCCAGACAATCCAGCCTCAGTGAAAGGCAGGTAACATAACATAATTACTTGGTGAAATCAAGGACTGCTTTTGTTCCTTAGTTAGAGAAAAGGCCAATTTAGTGCCTCTAAGGCAGGTTCACCAGAAATACTGCAGAAAAATAAAAATAGTCAAGGGAAGAAACAACTATAGGAATATGCATCTAAAATATAGTTCATTAAATGGAACAAAATGTACATAAAGAAAATACTTACTAAATGTATATCATTCAAAAATATTCATAAACCAGTATATCAGCAAGCTCCGTGGATCTCAGACTCTGTCAGCACTCTGGGAGACCACAGCTCTGGAGCTAATTAACTGTGGTTGTTTTGAACAGAGAAGTCTTATGTCTTCATACCCAGCATAAACTATACCGCCAGACATCTATTATCTGTTCAATTAATACGTATTAATATTTATTATAATAAAATGTATCTTGGTTTTCTAGGATTTCCTTCTTTCCTTCCTTCCTTCCTTCCTTCTTTCCTTCCTTCCTTTTTTCTTTTTTTCCTTTCTTTCTTTCCTTTTGTAGATCATGTGGCTTGAACTGGGGCCCTGGGCTAGCACTCTACCACTTTAAACCACAGCTCCATTTTCAGTTTTCTGATACTTAATTGAAGAGCCTCACAGACTTTCCTGCCTTGGCTGGCTTTGAACAGCAATCCTCAGATCTCAGCCTCCTGCAAAGCCAAGATTACAGGCGTGAACTACCAGTACCCATAGCCTGTTGATTTTTGGGAAGGTTTCATAAATGCTTTTGAGCACAGGGAGCAGAATTTCCTGAAACATATGTTGGTGATTGTTATTGCTGGTGGTGTTGCAACTACTGGTACTACTACTGCTTCATTACAATAGGAATATGTCATTCCTTTATTTCTCTACCTCCAAAAATAGCAATTTCCTGTCTTTCTCTCTCCCCATATATAACATGTGAAGGATACGTAAAAGAAATTTTCAAAAGAGATAGATATAAAAAAATCAAGCATTCATAAATCTTGAAACTATACATGTGCATTATGGAATAGGTAAATATTCAATTTTAAAAATAAGCATAAATTACATTTAAATATACATATTTATGTCTGTATGTATGCTGGCAAGCAGGTATTTATGTTTACAGTTATCTCACATGTATATTATATTATACTATCACATGCATTATGTTAACACTAATGCATAAAGAGGAAGAGTCAAAATGGCTGCATAATGTTATCTTCTTCACAACTCTAATAATCAGGATAACAAGTGAAAACTTACATTCTGAGAGCTAAAGGAATTCTGAAACCAATAAATGAATGGGACTTAACAGTACAGAGAATGAGGAAAATAACATAAAGATAAAGTACACCTGGTTTGGAGTGAGTAATCTGACTCTCTAAGCATAGGGTAAACAGCCTGAATGTGCAAAAACAAAACAAAGCAACTCACCTGACTGGCAGTCCTAACTTTCTGTGTTACAAGCTTTATGTCCAGTTCAGGTATTATGCGTTCACTCTGGACATACCTCAAATTCTGTATTCCTCCCCCACAAAAAAAAACAAACATTGTGAGATGCTTCCTTCTGTAATCCAAGAATTAAACTTAGAAAGAGTCTCCTGACCAGATCAGAACTTCGAGACAGTCAACATTATAAAACCTAGCTTTTCCATGATCAGGAATGCCCCAAACTGACCAAAAATCCCTTCAGGGCCCAGGGAGCTACCTCTTCACCTCATGACTCCACTGATGGGATGAAGCTGTAAAGTCCCAATGTCACTAACAGCTACGTATCTAGAGTTGCAGAAAAATTATGGAAGAATCTTTTTGGGTCCAGAAACTCTGTGAGCATCACCTTACAATCATTGCTTGTGTTACCAGTGAATATCATCCTTCATATAATAAGTTGTGTCACTATTGAGTAACCAGATAAGTTAGTGGGTATTTTTCCAATTGTTTGATTTTTATAAAAACATCGTTACATTGATTCCAAGTCCAAAATACAACAGTGAATTTTCATGTAACACATTAAGCAGAACTCTTAAAAGTAAATGGAAGATAAATAAAAAGATGAATGAAAAGGTAATAAAATATATTCAGATGCTTATAGCTCACACCTGTATTCCTAGCAACTCAGGAAGCGAGATATGAGGATCTTGGTTCAAAGCTATCCTGGGAAGGAAAGTCTGTGACAGACTCTTATTTCCAATTAACCATGAAAAAGCTGAAAGTAGAGCTGTGATTCAAATGGTAAAGTGCAAGCCTTGAGCAAAAAAAAAAACTCAAGGACAGAACCCCTAAATTCAAGTCCCAGTATTGCTAAAATAAATAAATACATAAATAAAAAAGTTAAAAATTAAAGATAATATATGTCATGTAAGCTAATAGAATTCCATCCTTTTAAATATTTAACAGGAAATACTTTATCTTCTTACATGGCACTGAATATAAAGTATGTTCCGAGGTATATTCCAAATACAAAGGGGAAAGACTGGCAGAAACTGAGGGAGAGGTTGACACTGTTCAAAAAGACATGTACTCATTACCTGACTTATGTAACTATAATCCCTCCACACATCACTTCTATAATTAAAAAAAATATGCTAGAATTCCTCAGGTGAGGAATTTCTTCAGCATAATTTCTCAGAAGAATCAAAAAGTCAAATTATATCTTTTAACAATTTGCACTTTCTGATGAATTTTAAGTTTTTCTAAAGCAATTTTTTCTTTTCTTTTTCTTTATTGTCAAAGTGATGTACAGAGGGGTTATAATTTCATACGTGAGACAGTGAGTACATTTCTTATCCAACTTGTTAACTTCTCCCTCATTTTCCCCTGCCTCCCCCTCCCCATTTCCCTCCCTCCCCCCAAGAGTTCTACAGTTTCTTTACATCATACAGTTTTGTAAGTATTGCTATTGCATTGGTTCCTCTTTTCTTCCTTTGTCTCTCGATTTTGGTATTCCCTTTCCCTTCTCTAGTTCCAATACACATATATACAATATCCAAGGTACTAGAATGAGCTACTTAATATCAGGGGTAAAACCACAGGACAGAAATACAAAAGAAAAAGGGCACTATTTCACAAGGCATGTTGAAAATAATAACAGCAATGATATACCACTTGTTTCCATAACTCGCTTAGCATCATCTTATATGTCCATATGGACATAGCTATTGAGCTATTGTGATCTTTTGCTAGGACTATCCTAGATGTGTACTAACTATTCCCGATGAAAGAAACCATAGAGTCCATGTTTCTTTGGGTCTGGCTCACTTAACTTAGTACTAGTTTTTCCAAGTCCTTCCATTTCCTTGCAAATGGGGTTGTGTCATTCTTTCTGATAGAGTCAAAGAATTCTGAAGTAATTCTTAGCAGGCTGCTCTCTCTGCCAGGCTTCCACACAGAACAAATTAGTAGAAGGAGTCATGGAGTATGTGAGATCTGTTATATTCTTTTTCATTCCATACAATCAGAATAGCCCATTTTAAAAGACCAGCGAGTGTTCTAGTATGAGCCTGGAGTGAATGAAAATATAAACATTGAGATAATGTTATGTATTCATTTACTGCACTTTGTTTCTTAAAAATACTTAGTACCTTCTATGTGTAGGTACATGAAGGCTGAAGGAAGGTTTGGGGAAATGTTACTACTTAACTTACCTAATATTCAAGGTGAGGGATTTGAAATTAGACAGGAAATGCAGAGGAAAAACTGAAATTTTACTAGAGCTCCCAAATTCATTAATAAAAGGTAGCTTCCTAAAATAGCAAAACAAGATAATACAATTCTTTAGAAATAATTTCACTTTTAATTTTTAATTTATTGGCTTCAATTATCTGATTAATAACATTCCTTTAAATGCATTTTCAACACATTTATGAGTTATGAGATCTTTCACTTGAATAATGAAATATCATTCTCTTTATTTCCTCTGTCTCTGCCATTTTTCTGATATTTCCTTTGGGAATTTGCTTTTGTAATTGTCTGAAGCCTTGTATAGCCTGAGATGCCCATGAGGATACTTGAAATGGATGTCCCTGTCTTCCAAGTAAAATCATTAATCCATTCATTATCTTGATATAGTAAAAGGAACATGAAGCATAGAATATGTGAGAAGGAAAAATAAAAATGTTCAATTTACCAAGGTCTAAAGTGAACCAATAGCATGGAATAGAAAAAGTACATAATTTAGTGCACAAGTGTTTAAATGAGAAATGACTATGAAGTTTTCCTGACAGAGAAATAGATGGGCTTTCATTCAGTTTTTTATAAATTAATGTCATCAACAACAGCAAACTATGCCCAGACATTACAGAGGATACATAGAAATAAATATCATAAATGAAATATGCTATGCATGCACTCCTTCTTTTTGACATGAAGAAATCAATATGATGGCAAATGATCAATGATTCTGGAGCCTAAGGCTACAGAGAAACATCACCAACAGGAAGTCTGTGCTCCATAGAATTCCCGAAATATTCACTTTACTTAAACATTTTTTTTTACTTTACAATGTTCTCACACTTAAAATAAAGGGAGTTTGTAATAATCCCCTATTTCTGATTTTTTTTACTTAAAAAAAAAATCTCTAGGGTGGGAACATTGGACCTAAGCCAATGACTGGTTAACATTTTTCTAGATTGCCACCCTGTGGCAATGAGACCTGGCTTTGACATCAGGCTTCTAAAAACACGTAATACCATCCTTTGTCGTGCTTCTCTTTTCCTTCAATAAGAAAAATGTGAGAAATGGAAGATATTTCATTAAATGATTTGATGAAAGTGAATGAGGAATATTTTTCTTGTAGAAGTGAAGAATATATATATATATATATATACTGTGCCCAGAAATTCAAGGTAACATGTTTTTGCGAATCTTATAACATTTCCAAATTTATCTTTTCCCAACTAGAACTTATATTACGTCTTTTGCTTTTGAGATTTTTTTCATTTAGAAGACGCAGAATGAATTTTTGGATTAGCTTAAGAAAGTAAGTACTAATTCTAACCTCCAAATATTCTATAGTTTGGGTCTAAAATGGGAAGTCCCATATGCAAAATGCTTGGCTCAGAGCCTGTGATAATTTAAGGATGTACTGAAATCTTAGCAAGTGGTGCTCACTGAAGTCATTCTGTTAGTTGGTAGTATGTTCTTGAAGGGGACACTTGAAGCCAGATGATTCTAATTTTTTTCACTTCCTTTCCATGATATAAATAGTTTTGATTTGCTATGTACTATTTGGAATTATGTTCTACCTCTTGCAACATCCAAAAGAAGAGAGCAATCTGTTATTAATTGATCTATTTTCATTGCATCTTAGTAAATGTTTTCAGTAATAAAAAGATGAATTACACAAAATGTTATCTCATGGACCACAAAGAAAAATAAATAACAATAAACTTGATGACTATATCTTCTATGCCATGAAAAATCAGGAAAAAAAACTTGAGAAACCCAAATCTTATAAAGTTATACCCAAAATATAAGGCCATAATCCCAAGTAGGAGAGTCCATGAATAAATAATAATGGCACAGGGTTGTTGACAAAAATAGATTCCAAAACATGTAACTACACAGAAAAACCATGTTTAGTTATTTTTACAGTATTACTGTAGTCCCAGAAATGAGAGGCCTTAACAGGAAACCTTGAAACTGCCAACACCTTACATCACCTCACCACCATAGTTACGCCATTGCTACTGCTTCTGAAAAGATACAAATCATACACACGTGAAGAATAAAAACATACATTCTTACTAAAAAACCATTAACATATGTTACAAAATGTGAGAAATAACACAAATTCTGCAGTTATGATGGTAGTAATGAAAGCAAATACTCCTGGGTTATTTATTTTTCTTTTTTCATTTCCTTTTTGTCAAAGTGTTGTACAGAGGGGTTACAATTTCATACGCAAGACCATGCATACATTTCTTATCCAACTTGTTACCTCTTCCCTCACTGCCCCCCACCTTCCCTCTACCCCATTTCCCTCCCCCCATGAATTGTACAGTTGGTTTATACCATACAGTTTTGTACGTATTGCTGTTGGCATTGGTTTGTCTTTGTATCCTTTGTCTCTCAATTTTGGCATTCCCTTTCCCTTTCCTAGTTCCAACACACATATATACAGTATCCAGGATACCAAAATCAGCTACAGTATTATCAGGGGTAAAACCATGAGAAAGAAAGACAAAAGAAAAAGGGCACAGTTTCACATGACATTTTGAAAATAACAACAATGATATAGCACTTGTTTCCATAACTTGAAGTTAATTTCACTTAGCATCATCTTATGTGTTCATATGGGCATAGCTATTGTGCTATTGTGATCTTCTGCTAGTGTTATCCTAGACATAGAATCCCATTCCACATTTTCTTGATCCACTCATCTACTGAGGGGCATCTGGGTTGGTTCCATATTTTAGCAATGACAAATTGTGCTGCAATGAACATAGTTGTGCTGGTGGCTTTGATGTAGATGAAAATTTGAACATGAAAAAAAGTCTCCATAAAACAATTTATAAGTGTTCCATCTGTGTAAAGAAAGTAAAAGCCAACAGAAGTTGACTTAGATTCATCCAGAATATGAACATCGCATCAACTCTGCATCTTAAATTCATGGGGTCATGAATACATTCAATCAAATACTGTACAATTCTGGTAAGCAACATACTAAAATTGCCTATGTACAAGCTATGACCAAGCATTTATTTCCTTCAACATATCTACACTATCTTTACTAGACTGAGAGATCTCTTACAATATACAAAATATAGTACATAGTTGGTCTTAAGTTTGTTTGCTGAATTCAAAGTGTTGACATTTGCTTTTCTATGGACAAATGCTGTTCAAATGATGCTGGTGGGTTTTTGGTGTTTTGTTTTGTTTTTCCCAGAACCAAGATGAGTACTTAAATAAAGTCTTATTTTTACTTCCCCAAACATTTTTCCACTGTCTAATTTAACTACAATTTAACCATCATCTTAAAGCCACCAAAATAAATCCTGCTATTACAATGTCATCTTTTAATTCAACTAGTTTAAACAATATGTTCAAAATCAGGCACAACAAATGTAATGAACCATGTGCTATGGAGCTCATATACAAGGAATGTTTTCAATATTTAAATTCCTTGAAGCTTAAAAAGCTTCTCCTTGAGTTCAATGCAATTCAGGAGACCTGACCTAGGAGAAGAGTTGGTGTCTCGAGCTGTGCTTCGCCTCCCAATCAGTTTTAATATGCAAAGCTCAGGGAGAACTTTCTTCCTAATACACTATTAATTAATCAAGTCCAACCCCTTGTTATGAAGTGGTTAATACACGATATTATTGTTTATATGGTTTGCTGTATGATACAAGCTAGCTTTTTACATGTGTTTCTTTTAGAATTAGTCAAGGAAGATAAATTTTGGTAATTACAAGAAAGTTCCTGATTTATTTTTCATTACATCTTGAGAATTTTTAAAGAATATAAACTTTCTACCATGTTCATTTCTAATGTGTACTAGGTATTCATTAAAATATGCATAATTTTTAAATTGCATTGTTATAATGACACGAATTAAAATATACACTGGCATTACATCTTTCTCATTCTAACCTTAGGATTCTTACTACAAAATTTTCATTTCTCTGTATTGCTCTTAGTAGCGTTGGTGTCTTTTTTTCTTAAATTACTTGAGAAAACAGTTTAATAGCTAACATTTTGAACTTACATTGGTCCACTTTGTGTTGCTATCAAAATACCAGAAAAATTTGTAATAATTTGTAAAGGGGGCTGGGGATATGGCCTAGTGGTAAAGTGCTCGCCTTGTATATATGTAGCCCTGGGTTTGATTCCTTAGCACCACATGTATAGAAAAAGCCGTAAGTGGCACTGTGGCCCAAGTGGTAGAGTGCTAGCCTTGAGCAAAAAGAAGCCAGAGACAGTGCTCAGGCCCTGAGTGCTCAAGCCCCAGGACTGGCAAAAAAAAAGACAAAACAAAATGAATAATTTTTTAAAGAAACAAGCTTCGCTCTCCCTGGTTTAGGGGCCGAAGTTCAACACAGAGCAACCATGTTTGTTTGGTCACTGTAAGCACATCAGGGTTGATAGCAACCTATGTTTACTTTCATTTGAGTGTGGCACAGGTAGGCAGATGGAGTCAGAGGTCAGTGCAGTCAGCTCACTGTTCTATAACTGTCTGCTCTAGAGGGCTATCTCAGTCCCTAACATTGGCATTAATCTCTTCCAAGTATAGTCTTTTCAAATACCAATTGATTTTATATTAGGCCTTCTCTTATATGTTCCATTACCTATAACATATATTAAAGACTAAATTTCGACACATAAACCCCTATGGGATGCAGTCTCTATTCATTTCCTTCCTTCCTTCCTTCCTTCCTTCCTTCCTTCCTTCCTTCCTTCCTTCCTTCCTTCCTTCCTTCTTTCTCTTCTCTTCTCTTCTCTCCATCCTACCTCAATTTCTTCCTCTTTCATTCCTCTCCCGTTCTTCCTCCCTCTCTGTCTCTCCTTTCTCTTTCTTTCTCTCTCATTTCCTATTTTACACTTTGTTCTGTACTGATACTTTTCTTGTGAAACCTACTTGTAAGTATGTTTATTGCATTCAAAGACTGCAGAAATTTTTCTTTATGAGTTTTCCTGGAAATCATATAAAGGTGGGTATCCAAAAATCATTCTACCAAGTTTATTTTATTAGGGGTTATTTGAAAGAAAACAAAACAAACAAAAATGTCTCAGACACTGAGTCCACAGCAGGACACGGGACAGTTTACAGCAATAGTTCAGTGCTAGATGTCAAGTTCAAAGAGGAGACCCTGACTCATGAACTATGAGCTCTTTATGTTAGATTATTAGAGAAATATTGAATTGTTTGCTGATCGTAGTCATAGACTAGGATCAGATAGAAAATATGATGTGGCAAGAATCTTGACTTCAACCTTGTTTTGTTTACTCTGTGATTGTGATTGCATCTGGAAAGGAGCGGGTATTAGCTCCATCCTTAGCATGAACAGACCTGAGGTTTCAGACTGTAGATTTGCATTACATGACTTAGTAAGAAAATGGCAAATTTACAGCTATCATGTTCATGGACAGGAAATTTTCAGCCATACCTCAGCACGTTGTGGCAGTGGAGGAGATTCTGAAGTCTATGTCTTTTGATTGACTACTTAACCATTGAAGTAGACTGATTTTCACAGAACCGTGTATAGTTGCTTTTCATTTTCACATACTAAAATACTTTGTGCAACTTATTTTACTTCTCAGAATAATATTTTAATCACTCATTTGTCTTCTACCATTGTTAGCTTAAATTGACTGAACCTGAAATAGGTTATTTTTCTGTCTCAATATTCTAATTATTTCACATTAAAAATTCTTTAACTTCGAAACTCCAAGATAAAATTCAGGGTTTTAATTTTTGCTTTAATAAATAAAAGAATGATAAATATTTATTAAACATATCCAAGTCAATAATTTAGAAATTTGAAGTAGAAATAACTTAGAAAATTTAAATGAAATAACAAGAAAATGGGATACAAAATTAATGACAATAAGAACAGCATTCAAAAATACTAAGAAAATGTTGTAGCTTATAGTTAAATGAGCAACACTATATGACCAACTAATAGATATCCAATGGTAATACATTTTTAAATTTTACTTTCATGTTGTTATAAAAATGATGAACAGAGGGATTACAGTTACATGCATCTGGTGTTGAGCACATTTTCTTTTGTTCTATCTTCCATTCTGTTCCTCCTTTTCTCCCATGCCTTCTCTTCTGTCTCCACCCTTGAGATGTATAGGTCATTGTCATTAGTTTCTAGTGCGCACTTCTGCTTCATTTTTTCACCCTTTTTCCTTCGAGTTCTGTACCCACTTCCCCCATCTCTCTCTCTGTCTCCCCCCTCTCTCTCTGTGTGTCTGTTTGTCTGTCTCTCTGTGTCTGTCTCACTCTGTGTCTCTGTCTTTCACACAGACATGCACACATTATAATGGGAGTAATTAATAAATGAGAGTAATGAGATCATTTGGAACTTCTCTGCTTACATGTGTGCAAATAAGCATGAAATCATGGCTGACATGCAAAAATATATGTTTTGGATGTTTTCAGAGAGAGAGGGAGACAGGAAAGGAGGCAGATCTTTTGATGACAGAATAAATATTTAAAGCAAAATCTACCATTTCCTTAAAAGTTAATTTTACTTACTCTTACAGAAAAATATGAAGTATTTAATGAACACAAAATATTACTTAGGAAAAAACAAAGTTGTGAATTCTCATATTTTCAGTATAAAATGGATTAGAATATTGCTCATTATTTTAACACAGATCAATATATATATAATGTATTGCTGTATTTTAATGTAATTATCTTCAATTTAATTTAGCATAAGGTAGGAACATTTGAAAGTATATCTTGACCTAGTAAGGTTTATTCTAATGTGAAATTAGTACAATATCAGAATGTGCTTATTAGCTATTTCTACTTCATGAAGGTGTTGATAAAGTTCTATTGCCCATTATTTAATTGGATTGTTTGTTTTTCTGTTGTTCGGTTTTTGGGTTATGTATATTTTTTAGATTTTAATACCTTGTTTCATGAGCATCTGAGATTTTTCTGCCATTTTGTACACTGTTTCTTTACTCTGTTAAATCTTTCCTGTGCTATGTGAAAGTATTTTGATTTAAAAAAATCCAAGTAGTGAATTCTAGCTCTATGTACTGATATTAGAACTATGGAAGTGTTTTCCTTTTCTTTTGTCAATTCAAAAATATAAGTCTTACAATAAGATCTTTGATCCATTTTAGTTGAATTTTAATAAAAAAAGTTTGACATTTTTAAAATAAAATGTTAAGCATGTATGTGAGAAATGAACTTTAGTTTCCTGTTTAAATGTAAAAATCATGACAAATGTGGCAAAGTTATTTAATAGCAATTTTGGTGTACATCTATATTCACCTTGAATACATAATATATTAGGGGAAGTCTTAGGTCTCTTTAATTTTTTTTTGTCTGTCATGGGGTTTGAATCTGGGCCTAGGCCCTGTCCCTGAGCTCGTCATTTCAAGGCTAGTGTGCTACCACTTGAGCCACAGCACTACTTGTGGTTTTCTGGCGGTTAATTGGAGTTAAGAGCCCCTGATGTCTCTGTAACTCTTTTTGACTCCTTGGATATTGTATATACATCTATTGGAACTAGGGAAGAGAAAGGGAATATCAAAATCAAGAGCCAGAGGATAAAAAGACAAACCAAGGCAACAGCAATACTTACAAAACTATATGGTGTAAACCAACTGTACAACTCATGGGGGGAGGAGGAATGGGGAGGGGAAGGCAGGGCAGAGGGATGAAGGAGGTAACAAATTGGGTAAGAAATGTATGCACTGTCTTACGTATGAAACGTAACCCTTCTGCACATCACTTTGACAATAAAAAGATTAATAAAATTAAATAAAAAAAGAGTCACACGGACTTTCCTGCCCAGGATGGCTTTGAACTAAGATCCTCAGATATCAGCCTCTTGAGTAGCTAGGATTACAGGTGTGAGCCACCAGTTCCTGGCCCGGACTAATTATTACAAATTGAACCTACTATAAAAGTAGAAGAATGTCCAGTGACAGTGGCTCTGGGCTATAATCCTAGCTACTCAGGAGACAGAGATCTAAGAAGCATACTTTGAAGCTAGACTGGTCATAAAAGTCTACAAGACTCTTTATCAAGTAACTGAAAATATGGCATTGGACATGTAAGAATTCTTGGTGGTAGAAAACCTGCAATGAGCTAAAAATGCTAGGTGACGGTTTGAAGCCCCGAGTTCAAATTCCAGTACTGGGAAGCAAAGTGAATGAGAGGGTAAGTAAAATATTGCCTAATTTATCTTCTTAATTGTAAATCATGGCATCATAATTTAACAAGGTGCATGCATGCGTCAGAATATTTTTATTTTATTAAAGAGTGGCAGGATGTGACCTGAGAACATGATACTAGTAGACCTCTGATTCCAGTTGTAATAACAGCTGTTATCCTGAACTGAATTTATGAAAGTCATTCTGACTCATGTTCTTGTGCTTCCTCTCTTTTGGAAGTATCAGAGATGTAATAGCTTGAAATCTGAGCACATGTGAACTAGCATTGTCAAGGTAAATTCTATACGTAGAGTATGGCAAAGGTTGATAGGCAAAGTCCATTGGTTCAAGTGATTCTGTTACACAATCATGGTGACATATTTGGATTTACAACATCATGTTTGAGCAGTTGCTGCATAAAATGAACATGCTTCCATTAATCAGACTGAAGGAAATTCTACATTTGATATGAAATGATTTGCTCAGAATTGGCTATCCTAGAGATGTCCACTTTAGATGGTGATCTAGCTTTAAAGCATTTTGCCAACTTAAGAACTTCCACTAATACTGACATTTTAATTAAAAATTTCACCAACTCATGATAGGCAAAAGTTACTGGCAAATAAATTATATTCTAAATCAGAGAGCAACTCTAAAACTTAAATTCTTTAATTATGGTAAATACATGTTTATTGTAAAGGCCCCAAAATTAAACAATCAGTTCTACTCTCTTAGTCATTACTTCCTAAATTAGAAGGTAAAATTCAGGTGATGATATTGGTGCATTTTAAGGTAGTCCCTATTGTTTCTTTCTCCTGATGACTCAATTATAGAAATTGATGTGTTATCACTCTTCTGATCAAGTTCCTTATTTACGACTTCCTCCTGAGAATAAATTATTTCTACAGATATTCTTTTGGGCTCAGGAAAATAAAACCTTTGTTTAGAGTCAATTACCATAGAAAGTACAAGTAGTCATTGTACCTATAGCCAGCAAGAATCAAGTACCTTAGTCCTACAGTTGCAGAGTAATGCCAGATATCCACAGAAGGTTAGAAGTGGTTAGAATATTACTCATTATTTTAAGAAATATCAATATATGTAACATATTTGCATATTTTAATGTAAGTATCTTCAGTTGACTTTCACATAAGATAGGAACACTTGAAAAAAAACTTGACCCAGTAAAATTTGTTTTAATATGTAATTGGTACAACATCAAAACAAATTTTGTTGGTGGGAATGTAAACTTCTCAACCCCTCTGGAAAGCAGTGTGGAGGTTCCTCAAAAGGCTAAACATAGAGCTCCCCTATGATCCAGCAATCTGGCTTTGGGCATTTACCCAAAAGATTACAAGCAGCACCACACTACAGCTACCAGCACAACTATGTTCATCGCAGCACAATTTGTCATTGCTAAAATGATGCCACTTAGTAGATGAGTGGATCAAGAAAATGTGGTACATATACACGATGGAATTCTATGCCTCTATCAGAAAGAATGGTGCTGCATCATTTGTAAAGAAATGGAAGGACTTGAAGAAAAAAAAAAAAGCATGCTATTAATTGAGCCAGACCCAAAGAAACACAAACTCTATGGTTTCCCTAATAGGGAATAATTAGTACGTTTAGGCTAGTCATCACAGAAGATCACAATAGCTCAATAGCTATGCCTGTATGAACACATAAGATAATGCTAAGCGAAATAAACTCCAAATTATGGAAATAAATGGTATATCATTGTTGTAGTCATTTTCTACAAGGTGAAATCGTACCTTTTTTTTTCTCTCCTATTCCCTTCCTGTGCTTTTCACCCCTCCTATTACTGTAACTGATCTTAGTACCCCGGACACTGTATATACGTGTATTGGAACTAGGGAAGGGAAAGGGAATACCAAAATCAAGAAACAATGGATAAAAAGAAAAACTATCACAATAGCGATACTTACAAAACCAATTGGTGTAAACTAACTTTACAACTCATGGCGGGGGGAGGGGGGGAGAGGGGAAGATGGGGGAAAATGAGGGAGGATATAACAAGTTGGATAAGAAACGTACTCACTGCCTTACATATGAAACTGTAACCCCTCTGTAAATCACTTTGACAATAAAAAAGACAAAATAAAAATGCAAAAAAAGTACATATAATGGCTAAAGATGTTACCCTTTATGTGTTTATTAGCTATTTGTACTTCACAAACGTGTCAATAAAGTTCCCCCCCACACACACACACACACCTGTTAGGTTTCAGGAAGATGACACCGCTTTTCTATTATTTTGACTACAGCTCTGTGAGGACCTTAGTAGTTCTGTGAGGCTTCAACTAAACATGCCCAAATAACTAAACCATGAAGATTGTTACTGCTATTGCAAGCTGTTAAATGTATAACAACTCATTACAGAAACAATACATGATTAACAAGGATGGACATTGGATAATGACATAGCTCTGTTTCTGTTTGTTGGATAAGGAAATCCCAGAACTGGGGAATTGTGAATGGGACAATTCACGAGACTGAAGCTCTCTGATGGCAATACATGCTGTCATACATGTTTTCCCTAGCCCTTACCAGTTCAATTATGAACACGGTACAGAAGTAGAGAACATCACAGTTTTCCCTGTAAATGTACTAGGTGACTGCTTTGGAGAATCTGTCTAATCAACTTGTTCACCAACTGTAAGTGCAAGAGAAAAGTTAACTAGTAATCCATAGTGTTGGGTTTAGAAGATTGCTAGTTTCAGCAAAAACTGGCTTCAACCGTCTTGTGGGCATACAATCACGCTCATTAGTACATTCTTGGTCTTGGCTTAAATGTGAATTGAAGAGTTAGAAATAATGGCCCCAAGAACGTTAAAAATGCTCTGAAACTAAATAGTTGGAAAACTTACCATATACATAAATACTACTTGTAAATATTAAGTCTAGGGAGATAGTTCTGAGTACATTGTAAAATAAATTGTAAGGGTAGCATATAAGAATACTAAATACATGAAATTTATTTATTTATTTATTTATTTTGTCTTTTCTTTTTTGGTTCTGGGGACCGAACCCAGGACGTTGCACTTGCTAGGCAAGCGCTTTGCCACTGAGCTACATCCCAGCCCAATACATGAAATTTATATTTACAAGTATTCAAGGAACAAAGAAATAAGAACAAATGTTTTCATAGTCACTTAATCAAAGATACTACAAAATAAGTGTATCTAGAGTTAAATACATAAGCTTATTCATGTGAACTAAAATATTTAACATTTCAGGATATTTAATAAGAACTAATTATATACCTTTATCCATTTTGAATTTTGAGTTCCATGCACACAGATAAACCAAATATTCACACACACACACACACACACGCACACTCAAAACATTATTAGGAAAGACATGTAGAATAGAAATAAAGTATAATCAGGCTTTTCATCTTTAATATAAAATTTATAACTAAAGCTATAGGGCATTGAAACATAAGAACTACTTTCAGTATTTGAAACTATTCATTTGCTTTATATATGTGGCAATCAACACAATATTTAAAGACCACTAATACTCCAAAAACATAATTTATAAGTTCACTTTGAAATTATGAAAAGTGAAATAAGTAGCTAGAAACCCCAAAAATTATATTAGAAAAGAAATGTCACTGAACATTGAAACAAACCAAATATAATTGAATCTAAGTAAATCCTTCAAAGGAGATTAAAGTAGATTGTAGACAGTGTAAAACAAGACCTAAAATTTAAAAACAATAAATGTTACAAATTGCTATGTTGAAAGTAACAGGAAGGATAAAATGTAGAATAGTCAGACAATCAAGAAGCTATAAATAGTACTGTACAGAGTGACAGTAATGGTACCAGAGAGAGTAAGGAGCTCTTTTTGGTTAGAAAAATATGCTTCTTTCTATTCAAAATATGTTTCTTACTATGTGTCAGTATTAGGTGTGCAAGAGTTGGAACAATAAAAAAAAGTTACTGTTATTGTCGTTTCTATTCTTAGCATTTATGGGCAATCTCTGGTCACATTCAATATTTTTATGCCTTCTAAACTTGTGCTCGCCACCATTTATTTCACAATAAAATTTATACAAATGTTTCAAATGAATATATCAAAATGCTTACTTTGGATACCATCCGTACTAGCAATGAATTGTACTTTTTGCGTATTTAACTTACTGTAAAATTTTAAGTCAGAATGGCTTTTGACTTAAAAATTAATATGTATCTTGTTCTGAGTCACATTTTTTATACTATTAGCATTACAGTATGGATTTGAATCTGGCAATAAAGAGCTTTCCATGTCCAATTTTAACATGTTTATTTATCAATTTATTTAGAACTGAGTTCTGAATAAACATGTTTTAAATTATTTACTGCAAAGATGATGTACAGAGGGAGTACAGTTCCATAAAGCAGGCGATGAATACATTTCTTTTTGAACAGTGTCATCCCTCTCCCAGTTTTTCCCCCTCCTGTTTTCCCTTCTCCAAAGTTCTATCGTTCATTTCCAACTTAGTGTCTAGGGAGACTCACTGCTGAATTCATTCACCCTTTGGCCCACCATTTCTGTACGTCCCCTTCGCCTTCCCCAATCATATAAACTGATCTATAGAACAAAGGGTCCAGAAACAGAAAGCAGCAACAAAGGTGAAAAAACCTGAAGAAGAAGGAGGAGGAGGAGGAGGAGGAGCAGGAGAACTACAAACAGCATATTAAAAAAAATTCTTGTTTCCATTTCTTGGATTTCATTTTGATAAGCATCATTTTATATGACCATATGCATATAACTATGGAGCTCCTGTAATTCTCTTCTAAGAATATCCTCATTATTCTTACAGTGTGAATGTTTAGAGTGCTATATATTTTATTCTACATATGTGGTGCTGAGGAATCAAACCCAGGGCTTCACATATGCAAGGCAAGCACTTTACCACTAGGCCATATTCCCAGCCCATAGAGTGCTATTTAATTAATCACGTGCAAGTGTAATTATTTGTCATTTTCTATCCATTGGGTTTACTTTTAGATTTATAGGCACATACAATTTTTTTTTTGGTGCGCCGATGCTTAATTCCTCACAGAAAAAATTAGAAACAGTTCATGACCATCAACAAATGAATGAACAGCATGGCACAGGCACACAATGGACTAGCACTCAGTCATAAAATGCACCCTGACACAGGCTTCCACACGAGTGGACTTGAAGCATCATGCCAAGACAAGACAGACACAGGACAAAGATTTTATGGTTCCACTTGTATGAGGTATCTAGGGAGGAAATCAGACAGAAAGCAGAACTGTCAAACTCCCTGGTAGTCTGTGGCTCACTCCCACGGGAGAATTTCGAAAGCCTTTGATGGCTTGGAAGATGCCGCCACCTGTAGTGCTCGTCGTAAAGGCCCATCGAAGTCATCCACCATTCTCCAAGGGCAAGGCTCTCTGGCATACTCCTCACCTTCACTCCGACACATACTAATCATTACAAATGTACACAGAGCTCAAAAACTTAAGCGCCCCAAACAAATCCTCAAAGAAACAACCAACCATTCATACATGGGATAATGGGTTACAGAGATACTACTCCAAAAAAAGAATGGACAATGGACAAATGAAGAGTTGTTCAACATCTCTGGCCATAAAATAAATGCAAATTAAAACAACATTTAGATTCAAGCTTAACCCAGTTAGAATAGGCATTATCAAGAAAACGAATCATAACAGATGCAGGAGGGGATGGGGCCAAAGGGAGCCCTACTACACTGTGGGGAATGGAAACTTGTTCAACCATTCTGGAAAGCAGTATGGAGGTTCCTCAAAAGACTAAACACAGAGCTCCCCTAGGACCCAAGAATTCCACTACTCGGCATTCATCCAAAGAACCACACATCAGGCCTGTGCTAAGATGTCGAATAGACCCACATGCTGAATAGTGGCTGAATAGATGAAGAAAATGTGATGGATATACACCATTGAATTCTACTCCTCACTCTGAAAGAATGATGGGTGCCATTTGTATGGAAATGGAAACACTTGGAAAAATTATATTAAGTAAGCCAGGCCCAAAGAAACATAGGCTGCATGAATAAACACATTTTGAAAAACGGGTGTTTATATAGCATTAGCCATATTCTAGTAAGCCAAAATGTTTTGTTTCTAGATCTACCACCATTTTCAAGTGATGTTCTATTTTGATTAATTATATTTGGTCTACAGGCTTATTAATGTAAGATCATAATAATTGAAATTCACTTTTAAGAAAGAGAATTTCAAGAATGCTTATGTGACAAGCTATTTCATATTTGATGATTAGAAAATTATAAAATGCAAGAATAGGAATAGTATATATTCATCTAAAATGGTGGTGATCTGAGTTTTTTATATGATGTATGGAATTTTCCTAATGGAGAAAGCAGAGTGGCTTGACCTCCAGAGAAGAGAGGAAGAATAGGAGAATTGAAACCAAGACAATCAGATTTTTTAAAAATATGAAGCTAGAGCACTTCTCCTGTTCAGGAAAAGGGGAAGGAACAGGTAAAGGACGCAGGTCTTCAGTATATATTATATGCATTGGTTAGTCACAAGGACAGTGCAGGAATGGAAGAAACAAGAGAAAAGGATGACACTGATTTACAAGAACTCTGAGTCAAATGAAACAAACTAGTCAACAATGTCATGGTCATTAAAACACATGTGCTTCCTAAGGATGGAAATTGCCAGAATCATCCTTAAGATTTCTCCGTGCATAACTCTGTAAGAAATTGGCTTATCGAAGGGTCCTGGAGAAGATGGCGGAGAAGCAACAGAGCCCTAGCTGAGCTCCCTCCAACAGCGCAGTTTTCCCACCCAGAGAAACTTTTACCGCTAGATAGACAGCTCAAATAAGTTCTAACAGTACAGGGATTCCGGCCAGGAAGGAAAAATCAACTTAGCTGGTCTGAAAACACAGATTTGAGTCCAGGCGGAGTCCCAACGCCACGCCAGTGCCGGCGCCGGCACCAAGCTGCTTACCCCGTGCAGCTCAACGGAGACCAGGGAGAAGTTCTGCAGACGGCAGCGAACATACAGATCGCAGGCAGAGCACAGACGGGCTGAAATCGCAGACAGCGTGGGTACCCCACGAAAGACAGGCTCACTCGCGCCCACTGAGCAGCTCCTTCCCCAACCATGAGAGCAAAGCGCTATCTTTGACACTGGCATAGGGGCAGACCACACGGGAGCTAAAGCCCGCCTGGAGAAAGTGAGGTCAAAGCGGCCATCTTTGAGAAGGGCAAGAGGGACCAACCAGTGAGAGCCAGCTTCGCCCAGGAGAACGCGCCCTGCCCGGGCAGGAGGCGTGTCCTGGGCCTCCGCTTAGCCAGAGGCGCCCCGCCTTGCCCGCCGGAATTTCTAAATTAAAAGCAAAAGCGGCGAGCAGCTCCTGGCAGCACGGAAACACCAGATGGGGGAACAAACTCCCCGAGACAGATAAATAGTCCCATTAGAAGCCCAATTCCCAGCCCAAAACAGAGCTGAATTCCATAGCCAGCTCTGCCAAGAAGGCCGCCCCGCCCAGGAGGGAGGAACCTCCCCAAGGCAAGTGACTCTCAGCCCGGTAAACCAGGCCAGAGGCTCCCCACCCTGCTGAGTCCACAGCCTATTCAAAGCCAGGCGTTAAAGGCAGCAGCCCCACAGCAGACAGAGGAGCCACGGCTCCCGAAACCAATCACATCCCCATCTACAGAGGATGCCCAAGGCCTACCTGCAAGCTGTGCGAACCACAGAGACCCAGGTTTGCACCAACAGGGGAGAAGGTCAGAACAGATCCACCCCCTGCAAACTGAAAGCACATCAAACCAGCCAAGTGTCAGAATAGACTGCAGACCATCCCAAGGAAACCAGAGACTGTAGAAAGCCCATACAAACAAGGAAGACTATTTTTTTCTTTTTTTTTTGTTTGTTTTGTCTCAAAAGTTTTTTAAGCTTTCATTTTTATTTTTATTTTGATTTCTTATATTTTCATTTCTGAAACATCATTGGTTTGCTTTTCTATCCCATTTTCACCTGTTGGTTCCATCATTTTTTTGTTTTGTTGTTGTTGTTGATCTTTTTTTTTCTTTTTTCTTTTGCTGGTTTTTTGTTGTTGTTTGTTTTTCTTTTTTCTTTTCTTTTCTTTTTTTCTTAAATAACTTTCCTCGATTATGTGCATCTGTCTTCCAGTATTCTCTCATTTCTCTATATGTACTCTTCATCTTCAAAAATTAGTTTCCCATGAATAACATCTTCACTCTTTACTGCTAACTCTCCACTGTCTATCATTTTAACCTGGTGTCTCTACTGATTCTACTCTCCTTCACATTTCCACATCTCTGAAACTAAACCAAAACCATCACCCTCCCCCCATACATTTTACTCTAGTTTCTTCATTACCTCTAACTTACCCTCCTGACTTACTACTAGGTCCTCCAGATCCCATTGACTCCTCTTTATTGGATAAAGGGTATCCCCGCTAAATTCGAGTGAAACAAAGGGGTTCATAGAGAAAGCCAGTCCAAAAGGAACTAAATATAAGAACAAGTATTGCTCCTAGGATAGTAACAGTAATTAAGTAACTACTGAATACAGGGCCCAGGAATGGTTGTTATATTGAAATTGTATTCTTTAGGAACACCAAATCTAATTTTTTACACAGGTATAAAAGGTATGTATATTTAATTGTGAACTTCTAACATTTACACAATAGTGCTTGGTAAGGTCTGCTTTGGGTCTTAAACGGTGCTCACAGGTACTGGTAATCTGGCATTCCCAATCCAAATGGGCAGAAGGAACACAAGAAAGATGGCAAACATTGAAGTCTTAGCCCCCACTCAAAACAAGCAGGAAGCAGAGCAGTCAATCAAAGACATAGAAGAGAACCCCCAAAATGGTCTACAAAGTCTACTGATAAACATGATAAATGAAAAGTTTGAATCTCTTCAGTCAATTATTCTAGAGCGTGAGGAGGCAAAGCAAAAATTAATGGAGAATATCATGGCATCCACAAATAGAAAGATAAATGAACTTTAACAGTCAAATGAAAAGATAGCTACCCAGCTTAAACATTTGAGCGACAACACTGAAAACCAAATTAATGAAGTCAATGAAGTAAAGAAGTCCATACAGGACCTAAGAAATGACATGGAAATTATCAGGAAAGACCAGTCAGAAGGAAAAGAGATTCGAAATCAAGTAGCTAGCCTACAGTCCCAACTAACTGAAGCAGAGGATTGAATCTCAGGAGCTGAAGATTGCCAGAATCTATGGAGAAAGATTGGAAATCAATACAAATCCAGTCCAATCAACAAAACAGATCGCTACAGGAAATTCAAGACACGATGAGGAAGCCCAATTTAAGAATAATAGGTATTGAGGAAAACTTGGAGAAAGAAGTTAATGGGATAGGCAACCTATTTAACAGAATATTAGCTGAGAACTTCCCGAATATCCAGAAGGAAAGGCCTATATAGATATGAGAAGCATTTAGAACCCCAAACCAACCAAACCAGAATAGGACATCCCACCGACACATAGTGATCAAAACAGGATCAGTAGAGTACAAGGAAAGAATCCTTAAAGCTGTTAGGGAGAAGAAAACAATCACATATAAAGGAAAAGCAATCAGAATTACCCCAGACTTCTCAGCAGAGACCATGAAAGCGAGGAGAGCCTGGAATGAGGTATACCAAACCCTAAATAAAAACAACTATCAACCAAGAATACTGTACCCAGCTAAACTCTCATTCATAGCCGAAGGTCAAATAAAGTCTTCCATAGTAAGGAAAAACGGAAACAATATATCTCCACCAAACCAGCTTTGCAAAAAAAATCCTTAAAGATGTACTATACAGGGAAAATAATCAAGATCCCAATACAGACAGAGAAATGAACCCTAAATAGTAAACATCAGATCAAGAAATGGGAAGACACAGCTTTTAACAGGACAGTGACAATGAAAGGATCAAACAATCATCTCTCAATCCTAACGCTCAACATTAATGGACTTAATTCTCCAATCAAACGACATAGGCTCATAAGTTGAATAAAAAACCAAGATCCATCTTTCTGCTGCCTCCAAGAGACACATCTATCCAGCAAAAGCAAAGATCTTCTAAAAGTGAAAGGATGGAATCAAATCTATCAAGCAAATGGCCCCCATAAGCAGGCTTGAGTTGCAATTCTAGTATCAGACAAAATTGACTTCAAATTTAAAAAGGTAAGAAGAGACAAAGAAGGGTACTACATACTAGTAAAGGGATCTCTCCTACAGGAAGATATAACCATTCTAAATATCTACACACCAAAAGCAGGAGCACCCAACTTCATCAAACAAACACTACTGACTCTAAAAACACTCATAGACCCAAACACATTGATAGTAGGGGACTTTAACACTCCACTATCACCTCTGGACAGATCAACACGCCAAAAACTGAACAAAGAAACCACAGAACTAAATAATTGCATAGACCAACTAGACTTAACCGACATCTACAGAATATTCCAGCCAGCAACAACAGAATACACATTCTTCTCCGCAGCACATGGAACATTCTCCAAAATAGATCACATCTTAGGGCACATAGAAAATCTGTACGAATTCAGAAGTATCAAGACCAGTCCCTGCATTCTTTCAGACCACAATGGAATAAAATTAGAGCTCAACTCAAACAGCCACCACAGAAAATCCTACAATTCATGGAGACTAAACAACACATTGCTGAACCATCAGTGGGTCATCGAAGAAATTGCTTATGGAATTCAACCAAGATGAGGGCACAAAGTACCAGCTCCTTTGGGACACAGCAAAGGCAGTACTCAGAGGAAAATTTATATCTCTGAGCGCATACACCAACAAACTGGAGAAACAGCAACTCAATAATTTAAGGAAGCACCTTAATTTCCTTGAAAGAGAACAACAAGCCAAACCCCAAGTCAATAGATGAAAGCAAATAATTAAAATCAAATCAGAATTAAATCAATTAGAGATGAAAAAAACCATCGAAAGAATCAACAAAACAGGGGCTGGGGATATAGCCTAGTGGCAAGAGTGCCTGCCTCAGATACACGAGGCCCTAGGTTCAATTCCCCAGCACCACAGATACAGAAAACGGCCAGAAGCGGCGCTGTGGCTCAAGTGGCAGAGTGCTGCTAGCCTTGAGCGGGAAGAAGCCAGGGACAGTGCTCAGGCCCTGAGTCCAAGGCCCAGGACTGGCCAAAAAAAAAAAAAAAGAATCAACAAAACAAAGAGTTGGTTCTTTGAAAAAATCAACAAGATAGACAGACCCCTGGCAAACTTGACCAAAAAATGAAGGCAGCACACTCAAATAAACAAGATAAGAGATGAAACAGGCAATATCACCACAGAAATAACCGAAATTCAGAAAATAATAAGGGACTATTTTGCAAACCTTTATGCCAACAAATTCGAGAACTTGGAAGAAATGGATGATTTCCTAGAAAAAATTCATATTCCCAAACTCAACCATGAAGATTTAAACCTTCTAAATAGAGCCATATCCAGTATTGAAATAGAAATGGCAATAAATGATCTCCCATCCAAGAAAAGCCCAGGTCCAGACGGATTCACTGCAGAATTCTACAAGGCCTTCAAAACAGAACTCACACCAACATTTCTCAAACACTTTCATGAAATTGAAAGAGAACGTTCACTACCAGATTCATTCTATGAAGCCAGTATAACCCTCATCCCAAAACCAGGCAGGGACTCATCACGGAAAGAAGACTATAGACCGATTTCCCTGATGAACATAGACGCAAAAATTCTCAACAAAATTCTGGCCAATCGACTTCAACAGGTCATCAAAAAAATCATACACCACGATCAAACTGGATTCATCCCAGCGATGCAAAGTTGGTTTAATATACGCAAGTCAATTAATGTAATCCACCACATCAACCACAGCAAGGTAAAGAACCATATGGTTTTATCTCTGGATGCAGAAAAATCATTTGACAAAATCCAGCACCCATTTATGCTAAAAGCCCTGGAAAAATTGGAATTCCAGGGAACATTCCTCAATATAATCAAGGCAGTTTATGACAAACCAACAGGAAGTATAACACTAAACGGTGAAAAACTAAAGCCATTCCCTTTAAAGTCAGGAACTAGGCAGGGATGTCCACTCTCTCCCCTGCTCTTCAACATAGTACTAGAATTCCTAGCCAGAGCAATAAGGCAAGAAGAAAATATAAAGAAGATCCAAATAGGAAAAGATGAAGTTAAACTTTCTCTCTTTGCAAATGACATGATCCTATACCTAAAGAATCCCATAGACTCTACCCCCAAGCTACTAGAGCTGATCCAAAACTTTGGCAAAGCTGCAGGATATAAAATAAACCCTCAAAATCAACGGCCATTCTCTATGCTAATGACCCAAAGACAGAGGCAGAAATCAGGAAACAACTCCTTTTGCAATAGCCCCCCAAAACACAAAATACTTAGGAATAACCTTAACCAAAGAAGTGAAAGACCTCTTTGATGAGAACTTTTAAAAGCTTGAAAAACGAAATTAAGTCAGAACTAAGGAAATGGAAAAACCTCCCATGCTCCTGGATTGGGAGGATTAATATAATCAAAATGGCAATATTGCCAAAGGCTATCTACAAATTCAAGGCAATACCCAATAATATCCCAATACCATTTTTTAAGGAAATAGAGGAAGCAATTCAGAAATTCATATGGAACAATAAAAGACCTAGAATAGCAAAACCAATCTTAAGCAGAAAGAATAGTGCTGGAGGAATCACAATACCCAACTTCAAGCTGTATTATAAAGCTATGGTAATAAAAACAGGTTGGTATTGGCACCGGAACAGACCTGAAGACCAATGGAACAGAACTGAAGACCCAGAAATGAACCCACAGAACTACACCTACTTAATCTTTGATAAAGGAGCTAAAACAATAGTTTGGAAGAAAGATGGCCTCTTTAATAAATGGTGCTGGCAAAGCTGGTTCAACACATGCAACAAACTAAAACTAGATCCTTATATATCACCCTTCACCAAAATTAATTCCAAATGTATTGAAGACCTCGAAATAAAAACAAACACCCTGAAAACACTAAAGGAAGGAGTAGGAGAAACACTTGGGCTCCTTGGCGCAGGACGGAACTTCCTTAACAAAGACCCAGAAAGGCTACAAATCATAGAAAGGTTGGACAAATGGGACTGCATCAAAGGACATAGCTCGCAAGATGAACAGAAAGCCCACAAACTGGGAGAAGATCTTTAGAGGCCATTCAATGGACAAAGGCCTCATATCTAAAATATATGCAGAACTAAAAAAATGACCTTCCTCCAAAACAAAACCGCAAAAAACCAATAGCCTCCTCATCAAGTGGGCTAAAGACTTACAAAGAGACTTCTCTGAAGAGGAAATGAAAATGGCCAGGAGACACATGAAGAAGTGTTTTACATCACTGGCCATAAAAGAAATGCAAATCAAAACAACATTGAGATTTCATCTCACCACAGTAAGAATGTCATATATCAAGAAAACTAACAATAACAACTGTTGGAGGGGATGTGGCCAAAAGGGAACCCTTCTTCATTGTTTGTGGGAATGTAAACTGGTTCAACCACTCTGGCAAGCAGTATGGAGATTCCTTAGAAGGCTAAATATAGAACTCCCCTATCACCCAGCAGCCCCACTTTTGGGGTCTATCCAAAAAACCACAAACAAAATCACACTAAATCCACCAGCACAACAATGTTCATTGCAGCGCAATTTGTCATAGCGAGAATCTGGAACCAACCCAGATGCCCCTCAGTAGACGAATGGATCAGGAAAATGTGGTACATATACACAATGGAATTTTATGCCTCTATCAGAAAGAATGACATTGCCCCATATGTAAGGAAATGGAAGGACTTGGGAAAACATTATACTAAGTGAAGTGAATCAGACCCAAAGAAACATGGACTCTATGGTCTCCCTTTTTGGGTATAATTAGTACAGGTTTAGGCAAGTCACAGCAGAGGATCACAAGAGCCCAATAACTATGCCCTTATGATCACATAAGATGATGCTAAGTGAAATAAACTCCATGTTATGGAAATGATTGTTATATCACAGTTGTAACTACTTTCAACGTCCCATCTGTATCTGTAGCTACTATTATTGACGATGTTCTTGTATCAACTTCCCGTGGTTGTACCTACACTATCTCTGTAATAAAAAGAAAAACAATGACAAAAGCAATACTTGCAAAACTGTTTGGTGTAAGTGAACTGAACACCTCATGGGGGGAAAGGGAACGGGGGGAGGAGGGTTACGAGGGACGAGGTAACAAACAGTACAAGTAATGTATCCAATGCCTAACGTATGAAACTGTAACCTCTCTGTACGTCAGTTTGATAATAAAAATTTGAAAAAAAATTGGCTTATCTAATTTTTAATAATAATAACACACAGAGACAAAAGAATAAGATATCATCAATGAAAAACATCTGTTTTATCTTGGAACAGTTTATAGATGCAGAAGTGACTTCTATGGGAATAAAATTTTAAAAATTCAAAAAGGTATAATTTACTAATCAAAATAAAATAGAAGATACCTCAATTCATAGTTAAGGTAGAAGTATACCTTTTCATTTAATAAATATAAAGGAATTCCTTGTTACTCAGCTGAAGAGTATTTTTCTTGTAAGTGTAACAACACTGCGTAGAGAAATAGCTAAAGTAAAGATGAAAAATTAAAAAAATATTTTTAGATACTGAATAACATGATCAATTCCGGGCAAAAGCAAAAGGTTCAAAGGTTCATAAAAAATCTACATACAAATGTAATTATGGAAAGAATATTGATGATGGATAATTTGTCTGGATTAGGAAACTGAAGAAAATGCCATCTTGTTGACTGTTTTTATTTTCTAAAAGACATGTATAGAGCCTGTGTTAAATAAAAATTATAAAAATAACAAAATCTGAAATAAAAGCAATGGACAAATGTAACTTTGAAGGATAATCATAGACATAATGAAGAGAAAGCAATGCAGAGTCTGTCTGTTAACACAAGGAGGAAACAGAAACATTCCATACTTCTTGGCACCCCCTTATGCTAAGGTTTTTAGTATTTCAGTTGTTGATATTCTAATCCATTAGGGTTTTACTTTTTTGGCAAGGTATGAACAGAAAAGATGTTATTGTGCCACTATAAACAAAGTTGAAGTAATTATATCTCAAATGCTTTCCAAAAAGGATTTCTCATCTCTGGACTTTGAAGCTGGGTGTTGGGAGATGGCTTCCTGGTGTGTTATTTCTCAGTTTTCATTTTCATTTTGGCTATGAGGTTTATTTTTGTGCTGCCTTTTTCTTATTGTGAAAGATCCAAGTTAATTTCATTTCATGAGTAGCAAATTACTCTGAAATTATTGCAGGTGGCTCACAGTATTTTTTTTTTTTTTTTGCCTCATGATGATAGACTTGATATGTATTTCAAGTTCCATTCTTTATGCCTTACAAACAAGTTTATCACTTTTATAGCTTCAATATTCTTGAAATAAGTGAGAGGTTTGTCTAGATTAGAGTGTCACTCTCAGTAATATAAGAAAACAGAATTCCAAAATTAAAGTGACCAAAAGAAAAGTTACCCATCATTTTTATTTTATATTTAGAGGATTGTTTTTATATCTTGGAATTTAATCTTAATTCTGTCTTTGTCAGTCCTTTCTGCTGAAATAGTTTTTCCATCTATCTTTATTGTTTTCTTGGTTAGTTTCTCAATGTTCATCTCCTCTAACCTACTCTTTGAAGTAAGCAGATCCAACTTTGATAATTCTAGTCATTTCAAATGGCTTATCATATATGTAAATAACTCACAGTCTTATTTGGGTTAGTAGGATTTTACTATGAACATTTTATCCTGTGTAAAGATAGAGATAGGTTTCTAAAGGAAGCTTTGAGTACATAAAGTTAGATCATATAATAATCAACAGATTTTTTCATTAAAATTTGTTTCACTAGCACAGTTTTTTAAACAGAAGGTATATTTCTTTGTCCAATGTCTCATTCATGAAATTATGACAATTAATAAATGTCACCTTAATTCTGAGTCATTGCAAAAGACAAACTGATAAATAGCCTTACCTCTTCAATAATAAATTAACCGAATTGATATACAAGAGTGTCCCTATTACAAGCTAATGCACTCTTAATCAGTTGTAATCTTTAGCTTATACCCTTGATTAATAATGTATTTATTGAGTGACTAACAGGCAACAAATGCTGCCCAAATGCTTTGATTATTATCTAAATCTTCTAAGCAACCCTATGAGGTAGGAAAATTGATATACAAATATAATAAACTGATGCACAAAGATAATAAGCAACGGTAGAGATAGTGAGTTCTGGTCAGGGTTTAACTCCATAATCTGGTACCAGAATTTACATAATTCCTTAAGCACCAATGACAAACAAATGAAATTGGGTTCTGACAGCAATCAACACTGATTCAAGATGAGAAACTACTATCTACTTTTATCTTCTTAAAGGAAGAAAGTGATTGTTTTGTTAAGGGCTCCTGTGGCAAGAGGGATATGCTTTTCTATTATTCATTCTTTCTGAAATAAATAGAACTGCCTTCTTAGATATGAATTCCACGATGCTTCATTTGGTCCCAAGTGTATGGGTTGCATAGATATGAGACAGCGCTTTATTTTATGGTAGATTAAAAAATAAACCGAAGGATCATATAGTAATATTGTTATTTATTTATTGGTTCATTTTGTTTGTAGTGCTTGATTAATTTATATTAGTAATTAATTTTATATAAGTAAATAGATACATACTCATTTATATTTCAATTTTATGGTTAGTTCTTTGTCATCTATTACAACTGGATATCACAAAAATAACGAATTCTACTCTCATGTATGTATAAAAAGAAAAATATATACTAGGTCCACAGGCCTGGTTAAAATATGTCCATGGTCACGTTCTTCTCCATATATGGAATTAGGACATGAATTCAGCAGTTTTAACTTTAAGTTATTTGTCATGTGCTATGACATTCAGAAAATGCTTTCAGTGGAGAAATGGTTCACATATTATGTCACTGATTATAAAATTCAACTTAAGATATAGAGTTGATAAAAATAAAATCATATAAATGTTTGAGTAAAGGGTAATATATTAAGTTAAAAGTTTGTACATACAATCCCTCAGGTGTAAATTCAAAAGAGAAAATTTGATTTGTCATAATTTGAATGTTAAAGAATGTAGTTATACATCAAGTGGGCTAAAGACTTACAAAGAGACTTCTCTGATGAGGAAATGAGAATTGCCAAGAGACATATGAAAAAGTGCTCTACATCACTGGCCATAAAAGAAATGCAAATCAAAACAACATTGAGATTCCATCTCACCCCAGTAAGAATGTCATAAATCAAGAAAACTAACAATAACAATTGCTGGAGGGGATGTGGCCAAAAGGGAACCCTACTTCATTGTTGGTGGGAATGTAAACTGGTTCAGCCACTCTGGCAAGCAGTATGGAGATTCCTCAGCAGGCTAAATGTAGAACTCCCCTATGACACAGCAACCCCACTTTTGAGTATCTATCCAAAAAACCACAAACAAAATCACAGTAAAGCCACCAGCACAACAATGTTCATTGCAGCGCAATTTGTCATAGCGAGAATCTGGAACCAACCCAGATGCCCCTCAGTAGACGAATGTGGTACATATACACAATGGAATTTTATGCCTCTATCAGAAAGAATGACATTGCCCCATATGTAAGGAAATGGAAGGACTTGGAAAATATTATACTAAGTGAAGTGAGCCAGACCCCAAGAAACATGGACTCTATGGTCTCCCTTATTGGGAATAATTAGCACAGGTTTAGGCAAGTCATAGCAGAGCATCACAAGAGCCCAATAGCTATACCCTTATGGTCACATAAGATGATGCTAAGTGAAATGAACTCCATGTTATGGAAACGATTGTTATATCACAGTTGTAACTACTTTCAACGTCCCATGTGTATCTGTAGCTTCTACTAATGATGATGTTCTTGTATCACCTTCCTGTGTTTGTATCTACACTATCTCTGTAATCTTATCTGAGTATATTGGAAACCATCTATACTGGTATTAGAAGTAGGAAATTGAAAGGGAATACCAAAATTGAGAGACACAGGGTAAAAAAAGACAAACAACTACAAAAGCAATACTTGCAAAACTGTTTGGTGTAAGTGAACTGAACACCTCAGGGGGGGAAAGGGAAAGTGGGAGGAGGGAGGGGGAATGAGGGACGAGGTAACAAACAGTACAAGAAATGTATCCAATGCCTAACGTACAAAACTGTAACCTCTCTGTACATCAGTTTGATAATAAAAATTTGAAGAAAAAAAAAGAATGTAGTTATAAAATACATGGACATGTGTGTACTTCATATAAAATTTGCTTGAATAATCCGTCCTGATTGTTTACACATTTATAGGAAAAACAATGCATCCATAATAATTAGAAAGTATTACCAAATCAGATGAGCACAGATCAGAATCTTGACAAGTCTCTGTACTGTTTTTGTGACTTTGGCCAAATTATTTTAAACAATAAGGACACTATTTCTTTCCGTATGAAGTGGAGACAATATTGCTCAACAATTTCTGACATATAATATATGTTTAATAACAAAATTCAGTGTCGTTGTATCTTTATTTTTACTGATATTATTAAGTTCCCAGAGGGAAAAAAAATAGATTGAAATGTTTCTGAGGCCTCTACCAGAGGATGCTCACCAATAAATAAATTCCTTTTTACTGTACTTTTTTGGTGTGTGCTTTTGAAAAAATTATATTTAAGTAGTTGTATAGAGCAGTTGCCATTTGGCAAAGCAGTTATAAATACAATTCATCTTTATTACTGCTTTCAACATTCTCACCTATCTGTTCCCTCTGCATCCCTTCTCTCACTCTTCTTAAGTTTGCAGGATATATATGGAATTTTTTACTGCCTTCTCCCCTTCTTTCCGTCTTCATTTGTCTACTCCTTTTTCCTTGAGCCCACCCCATCATATTCAAGTAACTGCTTCCTGGTGTTTATTTTGTTGAGCTTTGACTTTGTCTCTCTCAGGAACAACACTATTTAAATTCTCCCTTGAATCTACCATATTTCAGTTAAGACATTTGTATATACTTGCATACCACCCAATGCATTTACTCATAATTTTGTAAGCTAAATCTAGCTCCCTTTTTTTTTCCCAACTATATAAACAGTTGGGAGTGGAAGCCATGAGGTAATAATAGTTGTATAAGAAATGTTAAGTGAACTCAGATAAATCTAGGGATTTTAATTGCCTTCTGAGGAGGTAAAATTTCTAATTTAGTATTGCATGTGAAATAATAAAGTATGATGAGAACATACTAGTAAATAAAACTTGTTTAATACTTAAAAATAAATATGAAAGAACTTGTAAATATGGTATTCATGTTGAAATATCAATTGTGTATGTTATATCCATATGTATGTATACACATATATGATACTTATGCATTAATGAAGACATTATATATACTTCTATTTATAGTTGTTTAAAGGGATTTCAATGTGATATTTCAGTATATGCAAACTTTTACGCATTTAAACCTTATGTAACATTGTTTTTAATTAAGAAGGCAGGTAGCTTTAGTACATTCATGTAAACAGCTTGATAAATTAAATGAAAAATGGTATTGAAATAAAAATGTCTTTGGTTCAAATCAATCTTTTAAGATAGGGGGCTGGGAATATGGCCTAGTGGTAAAGTGCTCGCCTCGTGTACATGAAGCTCCGAGTTTGATTCCTCAGAACCACATATATAGAAAAAGCCGGAAGTGGCACTGTGGCTCGAGTGACAGAGTACTAGCCTTGAGCCAAAAGAAGTCAGAGTCAGTGCTCAGGCCCTGAGTTCAAGCTCCAGGACTGGCAAAAAAAAAAAAAAAATCTTTAAAAATGCCACAAATGGAAATGGAGATAAAATATAGATACAATATATAATAAAAACATTAAAGTAGATGCAGGAAATAAATCAGAAATAAAGTGAACGAAGATAGTTTGAAGGACTTGACAAATGAGAGCAAATGCATCTAGGATTAGCTAATTCTATCGAAACTGTGAATTACTTGGATAAAAGTGAAAACTAGGAATGACCTATTTACACATTTATCTATAAATCCTATAGCCAACTAGCCTTCATATAGTTAGTTGTACAATTCAAACCAAAGGCTAAATCAATTTATGTTGGTTTTGTCTCTTCCAGGAAATTAATGACCATATGTTAGTAAAAAATAATTGGCTCAGTTTTGCCAAACAATGATTTGGGAATAGCTGATCTTTTTGCTTTTTCAGAGACATTAGAGTCTTCCAATATGGCAAATTGTCTTGAACTTTCTTGAGAACAAGAAAAAGAACCTGCAAGGGGGAAGAAGTTTTGAGTCAAATGGGTAATAAAAGTCTTTAGGTTAGAAATATTGAGGGAAATTTGGAGGATAGAAGCTGAGTTCAACACGTGGGAAAAGGCAATAGAATGTTGGTCTATAGATGAGGAATCATAACTAGTGTTTTAGGAGTAAACACTCGTGACCCACTCTTCCTTTTCCAGACCTCAGAAATTCTTGAAGACTGCCTGATTCATACATTCTACCACAGATTCCATGGATTTCAGTCAACTTTATTTAGGAAGTCTAAAGAGAGTTGAGTATTTTGAATTGACATCCAATTTAATGAGATTGGAGATAATATATATTGTCCTATAATCAATTCATGTGAGTGTTGTTTCTAGATTAACCCGTTTTTCAAATGAACAAACAAAACCATATGTCTTCAAAGAATACTGAATTTGCTTTTAGCATTTATTAATGATATAATTACTACCATATTTTTAAACAGTTTTTCTTTTCTAGGCAATGATGCCCCTCCACCCCCGCCAAGAACCAAGCTCTCATTACTGAAAGAAAAATAGGTGATCCAGTTTGTTCAAGTACCAAGTATTGCCACAGACTGACTTGACTTAAACCATTAGCATTCAATGACTGAATATTACTTGTGTCTTTCAGGGAATTGTGCCATTAGAGACTTGTGTCTGAACGTGTGTACCAATGTTCTTGGTAGTTTTCCAAAGGCTTGTGTTAACAGACAGGAACTTCCAGTATATGTGATTTGAAAAGTCAGATGATCTTACACTTGTAGAAAATTGTGGAAAATCTGTCTTTCATAAGGGACTGAATTTGATAAGGTTGTTAAGCACAGCTCTGTTTACAATCAACACTGTGGGACATATCATATAGACTGAATAAATAAAACACAACTATCAAAAAAGAAACATACACTAGCTTATATTCTTCATAACTGATCTAGTTGTATATGTTTATATATCTACATGTCTCTGTGCATATTTATCCAGTATATAGCTGGTTTCATAGGCTGTAATGGGCTATAAAGTCAGGCATATATGTTACATTAAATCAACAATTATGCTATACTAAAGATGTTATATTACACCAAACATAGGTGGCTCTGAAGACAGTAGGAATAAAATGAATTTACAATTAGATTTAAATTTTATTCATCAACCCTGAGAAATACACATATGCATTATTCCCAAATTTAAATTACATGAGAAGTTTGACAAAGTGCTTCTAAGACAAACTTTCCAGAGGACAATTTGAAAATTACATACAAGAACTCTTACAAATGTGCATGTATTTAACTCTGCAAATCTATCTAAGAATTTAGTCCAAGGACAGAATACTTAGTATTCCCTCAAAGAGCCAGTGTTGGTATTACATGGTTGACAGTAGTACAAATTTGGGGACAGCACTGTTAGTAGTCATTAACAGATTCTGCAAAGTAGCAATTATTTTATATGAAATATCATATACACATAGAAAAGAATGATCTAGAGCCACTTAAATTTTATGAAAGAATAATATTTATTAGATTGTGGAAATGATCATAACATATGAGTAAATGCCGAATAGCTGCCTTTAGAAGTCCCAAGTTAGATATGTCTATACCACAGGGAAGTAACAGCAGAGTTTCATGATGTAACAGATACTTCATATATGTGGGATGGCAAACAAGTGAAATTAATGTTTGAGAATGATTTTAATTTATGAAGTCCTTTTTAGACAAAAAATTTATTTTTATTGTAATGGTGATATGCAAAGGGGTATAATTAAACAATTCAGGTAATGAGCATATTTCTTTTTGGACAATGTCACTTCTTTCGTTGTTTTCTCCCAGTTTTTTCCCTCCTGAACTCCTCTTTCCCCCAAATTTTATAGTTAATTTTGAACATGAAATCTTTCTTATGTGGGGATGCCTGATGGAGGAAAGGAATGAATAAAATCAGCACATAAAAGGGAGTTATATTCAGAGAGTTTTGTTTTGCTTACATTGCTCTTTTAGAGGGTATGCTTTCTGTTCTGTGCTTCCGCCTTCCTTCTTTTTACCTGACGTCCATTTACAGGACCTCAAAACACACTCGTCCAGTTTTTTAAGGCCCATTAATCTATATTTTAGGTTACATTTTTATCTGTTCTCTGAAACACGCTAGAAGGATAACAGGCTCAAGACTTATTGAAAGAGGTTAATGAAATTTAGGGATAAAAATCTTCCCAACGTAGACATGAGAATGTTTAAGGAAAACAGAAAAGAAAGCCTCTAGTTTAAAGAATAACCAGTGCAAATATCACAGGCTCGTGTTTATAATCCTGGTTATTGAGACTGAGAATAGGAGGATCGTGTTTGGAGGCTGGCCAGAGAGGGCAGAACACCAAGACTCCCCTTTCAACAGAGGGAAATGGACTAGATGGACACATGCCTACCTTCACACTTAGGCTGGGAGTCCCAGCATAGGTCATGAACCAGGTAATTGCTTGAGTGGAAAGCAAGACCCTATCTCAAAAACAACCAGCACGCAAAAGGGCTGGAGGTGTGCCTGGTAAAATGCGGGCCCCAAAGTAGTTAAAACTCCAGTACCAATACAATCTATCTCCTTTCCCTCAAATAGTGCCTAAAAGGGTTGTCTGGAATATTCTGTGGTGTGAGTGTGGACTCCAGGATGACCGGGGCCTGTGGGAAGTACTTGAGAAATGTGTCATAGTGATGTGGGAGCTGAGACAGGGAGGTTGTAAGGGGACTCTGTCCTGCCCAGGACAGTACCATGAGAACCCCAATTCCAGAATCTAGCCAGATGACTAGCGCCACATTGATTCATTCAATCAGATATTTTGCACCTAGGCCCCAAAAGCTTTTGGAGCCTCTAACAGTAGGGAACTGGCAAGGAGAATGCTTTAGGAAGAGAAAGGAAGACAGGAGTTTGCCTTGAGATCAAGAAACATCAAATGACCCTGAACTGGGCCAATGAGCCACCCACCCTTGCTGCTGGGCTCTTGCTGCTGCCGTGGGAACAGCCCAGTCTCCAAACTCACCGATGCTGCGCGGCTGGACATGCGAAGAGGACTCTTCGCTGTCCCTGGGCTGCGGCCGTGGCTACAGACCATGACTATCATCAGCACTGAGCAACAGCGTCCACGCTCAGAGCTGGGATCTGAGCGCAATTATTCCTTCTTCACTGTGTTCTTAATATTTTCTTTAAATCGATATTTTCTGAATATACTTGTATATGTCAATATCATATGTAACATGAAATATCTTCCCTGACACAAGACATAGCTGTGATTGTGTGTATTTACATTTGGATCTATCTTTATATGGAATTGGATTTCATGAGAGGGCTAGCTAGTTTCTCCAAGCATTGTGAAAATTCTCTGCTGTAAAGAAGCCATGGTGGTGTAGCTACACTCCCATAAAATGCTATTCTTAGATAATGAAATTAGAAACACAGAACATTGTCATTTAAAAAATATTTAAAAATTATTTTCCACAACCTCTTCTTGGCATATAAGCTGCACATGAATATGCTGTAGGCTGAGTTTGCCTCTTGAATCAATTTTTTCCATGAGCTTTACTTTGCTGAGCTTTGTTACAAACGCTTTAACCCAGACTCTCAGACTAGAGTTCACCCTTTAACTGAACAACTAATTAAAACATTATCATGTTCCTCACAGTGTACCATGAATTATTTCTGGGTGAGCGTCCCTGTAGTGATCTTTCAAAATATTTATGCTTTCATCCAGAAGTATTATTTACACTTCATAAATTAGGCTAAAATAACCAAAACTACTCTAGAACAATTTGATACATATATACATAGATTTGTTTGGACAATGAGCAGGTCTTTGAATATGGCAAAGGTTAATTTTGTTTTCCTACACTATAGATCGATTTTCTGTATTCAAAGATATAAAGATCATTTCCATGAGATATAAAGTAAATAGGTGTAAATTTTTTTTTTTTTTTTTTTTTTTTTTTTTTTTTTTTTGGCCAGTCCTGGGCCTTGGACTCAGGGCCTGAGCACTGTCCCTGGCTTCTTCCCGCTCAAGGCTAGCACTCTGCCACTTGAGCCACAGCGCGGCTTCTGGCCGTTTTCTGTATATGTGGTGCTGGGGAATCGAACCTAGGGCCTCGTGTATCCGAGGCAGGCACTCTTGCCACTAGGCTATATCCCCAGCCCCAATAGGTGTAAATTTTAATAAAGTAAGAGGAATGATGAAAATGTATGGTGAGTGACAGCTTTAATGTTCTTCCTGTTGTTTGTCTTATTTGTTTGTGTTTCTGTGAGGTATTAGGGATTGTCCACAATGCCTTACGCACTGCATAAGCTCAATGTCTCATGCTCTGCTATTTGAACTACAACCTTAATTCTTTTGATTTTAGTTTGTTGTTGTTGTTTTTTCCAGATTAATTGTCTTAGATGGCTTCCAACTTCCATTCTTTGAGTAGCTAGGCTGATTTTTGTGATAAGTTCTTAAGTTTTCCAAATCTGTCCTGGAATAGATGTCCGCATCCCTAGTAGCTGTGATTACAGGCACCCCGTACCCCTTCTTCCTTCATGTTTAATCTCCAGATCAGAATGGGATGACTGGAAAAAATCTAATCCTAGTATTGCAGTGGGCTTCATAAGAACAAGCTCCATCAACTGGGAGTTGAGTATGAATAGGATAGGTGAAGGACACTTCCTAAAAATATTTATGGCTTTTTAGCACACATTATTTAAGACTAATCTAGATGAAGACAACCATCTACATATATTTCAAGTAGATCATTTGATAGAATTAAGTTGACTGAGAATCATTATTTCCTAATATTTAAGTTTAAGTATGATTTATTTGGAATGTAAAGCTTTTCAAGTGTAAATAAGGAGTTTGTGAACAAAGCAGTAATCCTCACTAGACGCTATGTTGAAAATTAATTATCTAGTGAGACAGGGGGTTGGGAGGGAAAAACTGGGAGAAAATGAGGAAAGAAGTGATACTGTTCAAAAAGAAGTGTATCCATTACCTGACTTACGTAACTGTATAATAACCATTAACTTAAAAAGGAAAATATTGGGTGTAAACACAAAGTTATTTTGAATAACTTGGAAATTTTCCTTTTGATGTGTTGATCATAAGCACTGGTAAGACTAATAATTCAGGAAAAAAACTGTCTCCTGGGAAATAAGAAATCACAAATTTTAAAACGAAAATCATTTGCAGTGGCATCTAAAAAGTAGAAAGATAAGAGTGTGGTATAGGTATTATATTATTGTGATAATCATAATCCAGAATGACATCAAATATTCATCTTTACTATCTTAGAACACTACCCACAGCACAGGAAAATAAATGTTGAACTTGCAATTTCCAATCAATTTAGGTTTTCATTCAGACTTTTATATAGCGTTGACTTGTGTATTATTAAGCAATATGTGCCTGATACTTCAAATTGAGTACTGTGAATTAAAAAAATATTGTGTATTCCATTATATACAAATAACCACATTCAGTACAATCAGCAACAACTAGAATATATGGTTTCAGGGCTTAATAGAAGTGACTTTAAATGATACATACATCTGCATTTGTCATTAAATATTTTTAAACATTCAGCAAAAAACAGGATACAAATGCCATGGAACTGGATTAATCAATGTTGAGTCTCCAACCTAAGTTGTGCTTGGATGTAAGCCAGAATAACTTTGTTTTTCTCATATTAATCAAATTTTAAAGAGAAGAGAGGGACAAAAATAAAACAACTTGTCATAAATGAAAAGCCCTAGAATTAAATATCTCTGGCATTCAAAGGTTTTTCTAAGACCTCGGACTTGACTTCAAACTGTCAAGGTGGTTTCCATCTTTTGAAGACAATACAGCATGTTTTGTCATCGGGCCAGTTGTTCTGCCAAAATTCCTTGGCAAAAGAGCTCTCTGGCTGGCTGGCCGATATAATAAATGATATGATGGAGCTGTCAATGAATTGAGATCTGAATTCAGAACTGCTTTGGGGGATGGGGAAATTAGTTCTCTTCCCCTCTTGCTTATAAAAATACAAAGGCTCTGACAGAAATGTATGACAGATCTCTGGAGAATTAATAATGTGCCGACTAGGGATGCTTTTATTATTCATCTAATGTTCAGAATCATTTATTTATGTAAAAGTGCACTTTCATTATTAACACTCATTCTGCTTGGTTTTAAATGTCACAGTTTTATTTAGATAGCATGTCATTTTCAATTGAAAAAAGTAATAGTGAGCCCTAATTTTACTACATATACATCAATTGTTATAATTTGGACACATTAATAGCTGTTTGCTTTCACATTTAAAGATATTACATGTTATGTGGGTGCATTCTACTTGGTACCAGAAGCAATTTACCACACCATAAAGACATTCTCATAAATAATATTTTAAATTCAACCCCAGAAGGCTACAGAAATTTATTGGTATTTAATGTATTTATGACTATTTTTAAGTGTAACATTTGGGATTAATATGGTTACCTGCAAAATAAAACTTGTAGTGTGATACCATAATTGTAAACTCCTAAGATTTTTTTCAGTTATTATCCCAAAAGGAGGAGTCTGCTGATACTGGTTTAATAAATTGGCATGTTGATCAACATTGTTTTTGGTTTTGCTCAGGGATTTGCCCCAGGGATACCAGCCCCATGTCCAAGCTTTGCATGTTTACATCCCTCACAGGAATGTGTGGAGCAAAGAAACGAGGCTTCTCCAGGTATGTCTGTCCTTCTGAATCTTGAAAGATCTCTCGCTGCCTCTACATTTCATGATTACGAGTTATCTCCTGTTTTCCAAAGCTGACTCACAGTTGCCCTTGATCCCATCCCTTCTCTTTCTTTACCTAATGCCATTCTCTCCTTCAGAGCCTGTGGCTAGGGATTAAGTGCATTTTTCTCTGTGCATTTCCTGGAGACAGAAACCAGTAAGGCTGCTACAATAGAAATACATTCCCACCAACTTTCTTCCTTATAACTCCGTGAAGCCTCTCCTTGACTCCATTCAGTGCTCAGCCTGCACTGCAGGGTCACAGATCACTGTTGACTGCAATGTCAACAGCATGCCATTCCTGTACCACTTTGTGAGTACATTAGCACTATCAATGAATGCTTATTCGTGTATACCAACTGCACATGCCACACACGCACTGTTCTCATGAAGATGAGGTCTTCATGTGGCTGACCCTGAGCAGCGACATTTCTGATCTCCACATCTCAAGTACCTAGGGTTTCAGGTATGAGGTACTGCTCTAGGTTTTCACATGGAAACCTCCCGCCCCACCCCCATCTGTTACCCCTCCTAGTGGCACACACTCCCAGATAGATTTACACTCGACAATTTTTAAACCAAGTTTCTGCACATGAGAGAGAACAAGTGCCCAAGTTAAAGGACCTTGGATTCCAATTAGCCATAGCGTCAAGTCTCCAAATGCTTCTAAATTATCCACTGATGATTTTCTTTGAAGATTCACCTCTGGCATATCAACAGTCTCTTACATTTTCAAGTTGGCTGGTAGGAAATGCTGGATTACAGCATTCTCTCTGAGTGCTTGCCAAATGTGGTCTCCACGACTTTCATGATCTTCACAAACTATAAAAAAGATGATTGAAAATTTGCCCTTCTTTTCCGATAAACTCCCTGATGATTTGTATGACAGCTGTCTGTATAACACATTTTCCGACGGGCCCCCACCAAATTCCTTTTGTCCGAAGGACATTTTCTCCTACATCAGAAAGAACAAGTGAAGTATTTTAGTTATCTCACTATAATGCTCCTAATGGTACTATCATCACATATGAGACCCAGTTATTTCTTAAATATGTTTTCATGTATTGAATACTACACCGGCACCTTAAATTCAGACTATCACCAATGTCTTCCTGTCTTACTTCAATAGGATCCTAACAAGGAGGTCACCCTTGAATCCATACTTCTTACTGAAGCAAAACTCCACATCTGCTGCCCATAATCCTTCAGTGCTTCTTCTTCTCTCACACAACAGCCCTTCAGGGGTTCTCATTATTTATAGCACATTCCCAAGAGGACTTGCAAGGCAGTTGGCAACAGTCCTGCTCTGGTACATTCCTGAAACGTGGTTTAAATGTAATTACACAGTTTAATCCCTTTTTACTCCCTTTTCTCACTATGCAAAGCCAGGAGCGTGCTGAACTCCTGGCGCACACAGCCCCCTGTCCTACAACCCTTGCTTCTTCCCCCTCCACAGGCCTTTCTGAGGCCATGCTTCCAGCCCCATCGCCTTGACCTATGTATCATTGCATTCTATAAATGTAGTGTGACACTTTTCTTGGTCCTTCATGTCTTCCCTTCATTTGTGTTCAGATTCTCATCTTTCTCCAGTCTCTGCATAATTCTTCCTCCTAAAATAGCAATGTATTTCTCTCCTCTAAGATGTCTTGGTCTTGCTTACTTGTAGACATTGCAGTGAACTCTTCCATTGGACACTTCCTATACTTTCCCCTTAGATGGCCCTTTAAATTTACAAGCGATTTCTTCTAGAAGACATTTAATATTAACAGAGATTCTGTTTCTCAGAGCAGTCTTTCTGACTATTCAAGTCAATTTAATATATTTAAGATATTTAACATGTGCCAGACACTCTTCTCACTTCTTGGCTTATACTCGATGTTTTCTCACAATAATGTTATACACAGTAATGCTGTATGTGTGGATATTATCCCCACTTAGCAGGTGATAAAATGGAGATATTGAAAAGCTCATTAGCTTACCTCCTGTTTACCAAATAGGTGAGGTGGACTTTGTCGCTAGGCAGCTCTTCCCTAGTTTTTGCTACTATTGTGTTGTAGATTGAGTTGTCATTTCCTCACAGGAAAACACTTATTTATTTACCATTATTATTAAAAAGAATATGCATAGAGGAGGAGGGAAAGTGGGAGAAAAATGAGGGAGGAGGTAACAAGTCTGACAAGAAATGTACTCACTATCTTGTGTATATAACTGTAATCCCTCTGTACATCACCTTGACAATAAAAAAACATACACTCCACGAAGATATACTCATAATTGAATCTCCAAATACCTCGAAACCTGCTTCTCAACAAAATTTTGATAAACAGAAAAGACTTTGCTGACTGTTTCTCTTCTGTGATTCCATTGAACATTGGGATATGATTGGTTTTGCTGACGTTCACCATTATTTACTTAAAGCCTTTCTGGTTTTATTGGATTGTAAGACCTTAGGACAGAAAATACTGCCATTCCATCAGAGTATCCTATCTCAAGCACTAGTGCTCAGTGTACGTTTGTTGAACCAATTTGTAAATAATGGCCATGGAGGAGAGACACATGTGAAATGAGGTCTCAGTCATCACTGTCTGTTTTCACTTCCAGGAGGCTCTAGGGAAATGTTTATTATAGAATTCTTTTGTAACTCATTTTGGGGATTCTTATGTGTTTTGTTGTGAATAAGGGTGATTCTTAGATAATTTGTCCATCTAAATTCTTAGACCAGTCAAACAATATAGAAGAATATATCTTAATAGCTCACCTTAGGACCATGCTAACTTTGCCAATGATTAAATGAAGCAGAAGATGTAATTCCTGCCTACAAGGACACGTGGAGGTACAAGTGAATTCTAGCTCAAACCTCAGTAAACCTAAGTGCAAGCGGACTGTGTACCTTGCTCTGGACATGTTAACATACATTCAGCTGGAGGAATATCTGAAGAGTGACCCGATGTGGATTTTAGGTTGACAGGTTTTCTGCCAGCCAAATCAAGTAGAAGCTTGAGGGAAAATCACGTGCTTGTGTGAATTTGAGAAAGGTATGTAAACTAAAAGGTGTATTACACCTCATGAAGTACAATATTAACTGCTTCCTTTTTCTTTCTTTTTCTTTTTTTTTTTTTTGACTTTTCTAACAAGTCATAAGGTTGTGTATAACAGTTTGATTGGCTACTCTGAGGTAAATTAACTTAACAGTTTCATTGGGAAGTAGTTCAGGCCTAGGCTTGATTTTGTTTTTCATTTAACCCCTGTAATTCTGGCTAAACAAAGTCCAGCATATCTTTCTAACTCTGCTAACTTGAACTTTCTCTTCTTGCCTTATTCCTTGTTTGGGCAGCTTTGTTTAGATTTTTGCTTGATAAACACGAAACATGACTTTAGAAGCATCCACGGCTATACTTTCCATAACTTATTAGTTGAAGGGGAAGTGGATTTCAATGTTCCATCTTGAAATATTTTTGGCATAAGATATTAATTTAAAAATACGGTAAGCAGGGAGCCAGTGACTCATGCCTAAAATCCTACCTACTCAGGAGGGTGAGATCTGAGGATCACAGTTCAAAGCCAGCTCAGGAAGTAAAGTTCATAAGACACGAGTCTCAAATTAATCATGAGAAAATTGGAAGTGGTGCTATGGCTCAAGTAGTAGAGTGCTAGCCTTGAGCTGAAGAGCTCAGGGACTGTGTCTGGGCCCACAGTTCAAGCCCCACATGTTCAAAACCCACAACCAAATACACATACATACACATACACACACACACACATATATACACATATAGATGGTTTTTCTGAAGTGTGAAAAATATATATATTCACTATTTTTACATCACCAAACTAATTTTACATTCTTATCATTTAGCAAATCATACTCTACTAGCCAGAAAAAAATAATATCAATGAGAAAGATAAACCTCAAGATATGGCAGGTAATTTGACAGAATTTTATGTATGAGTATTTCCCTAGAGAGACATTATAAACCAAAATCCCCACTAAGGAAACCCCAGTTTCCTACTTTGTAGAGATGTTTCATTTACATAATCTGCTTGTAAAGTATTACTGTCAACTTGAGTGAAATGGTGAAATGGCATTGCCTACCATGAATAATATTCATATAACTGGGTTGAAACATCAAAACTCAATTATTTCTTACAGAACATCAGACTATAAGAAACTGAATAAAGTCTGCAGACTGTACCTCTAGTTATAAAATAAAGAGGGGGAAAAGAGAAGAGGGAAACTCACTTCATTCCGCTTTCACCCAGCCATTCTTTTCTTTGTGTGTAACAGAGCATCCAGTCTGGGTTTTATTCTTCCCATTTGTCAGGAGAGTATCAAATTTGAGTTGTATTCACTGCGGTACTGTTTGTCAGGAGAAGGCAGCATGATATGAAATACTCTCTCTCTCTCTCTCTCTCTCTCTCTCTCTCTCTCTCTCTCTCTGTCTCCCTCTCCCTCTACTTCCGCCCTCTCCTAATTTCCCTGTGGTCTGGGAAATTCCAGTTGCAACCCACAACTCATAAATAATATGTTTTGGTGCTTAATCATTTTCATGTTGTCTATACAGAAACTTTACAATGCAATAGAAACAATAGTACAAACGTAGTTAGGATTGGGCAAGTGTTTCTTCTTTTTTTTTCCCTAGGAAAGAAATGTTTGCCCAATTCCTCCAGAATATGAAAAAGAAAAACTAAAATTATTGAGTTTTATATGCCTTATATCATTACATTGATACAACAACAAACATGTGTTGATTGTTATAAATAAGAGTGATCAAGATGCATTGTACTTATAAATTGATCTATTGTATTGATATTATATGTGAAAAAAGTTAAAAATCATTTTGGAACCCACAAGTTTGTTATTGTGCTAAAATAGTGTAATATTGATAGCAAATACATATACTCTCAACAAATACATATACTCTCAAATACAAAACAAGAATTAGAATTGAAGTGATAAGCAAAGTTCTTTATGTGATACCTTGTGTTTTGTCAAGCGAAATTTTGGTAAGAGTGGCATCTTGAATAATTACACTCTTCATTTGTCTGTGTTAGGTTTCCTTTTCTCAAAATTGTCAGCAATATCATCTTAGAATCACAGAATATATTTGCTTAACTTGTTTTTCTTTTCAAACTTCCTTCAGAGCATAAACATCAACTATTCTTGCAGCTGCTTTTAAAGAGCTTTGGACAAGAAAACAAAACCTACTTACTTCCCACTTGTTCTTAATGGCTTATAATATAGGATAATGATATCATGTCCATTTTCTTTCTTTTCCATTTCATTATACAACAACTCCATTGTCTTTGTACAATAAAAGAACATAATACTGTACTCGGCTTTTTCCTTGTAGGAGGCTAGTAGAATATAAATGTTATCATCTCACAAGGAATAGAATTGTCTTAAGAAAAGATCTCATATTTTTCCACAATGATAAAAAATCAATGTAGTTACAACCATTAAGACGAATTTTCCACTATATTTTACGTTCTTTATGGAAGGAACAAAGACACAGCTTTTAGTACAATGAAGAATGCATTTTGATGCTGTCTAGTTACAATGGTGAACCTTGTATTCCTACTGATCTCTGTGCTGTTCAATGAGACCATAGTGTTCACTCTGTTGTCAGTAGCATAAATCCAAGAAGCCATAGATATAACTGGTAAAACGTAACACATCTTGGTAATAATGTTTTTTATTTATCTGAATTTTACTTTGAACACAATCACTCAGGAGTTTTCTTCCACCTCTTTCTTTGCTCATGAAAGTTCAAAAGAGCAATAGAGCAGGGAACAATAATCTCTGCCATGATATCAGTTTAAATCTTTTTTTTGAAGACAATAATAGTGTATGATATTTATTTTATACCTGTTTCCTCATGAAACTTAAAAGACATTTCTATTGGTTGAATAAATGACCACATATGTTCAGAGCAATCATTATAGTTAAAGTCACAGATTCCTCAGTTGAACATAGAAATAGAAAATTTAAATTGTGAGAAAAAGAAATTTGAATATAATGATATATTTATATATATATTTCAGTAAGTGTGTCCATGAGAAAGTTTCATATTTTAAATTATGAAATATCTTTAGAAATGTAAAGGTGTATAATTTCATTTGTTCAGTATAAAATCCTTATGGGTTTCTTTTCCCATATTTTTTTCTCCAATTATTTATTGGGCATCATTATTTACATACTCTTTAAAGATGATGGCTAGAGTAAGTTTATTTGAAATGAAAAGAAAGCTATGAAATAAAGAAGCAGTCTCTCCTTCCAGAGAGGGGTCCCAATGAGGAGTTTGTACCACTCCCTCTCCTTACCCTTCCATGTCTAGACTCATTGTTGAAGACTCTGGGGAGATCATTCCATGAGAATCTCTTGCTATGATTGACTTATGTCAGTACATTTAAGTAAATATGATAAGTACAGAAAATGAGAATATTAGTAATTTTTTTCCAGTTGTGACAAATCATCATGTCCTAGATCCTGTAGATCTGTTCTGAGAGGCAAGCTGGATACCACTTAATGCTGTCAGTGGAACAATGATAAAGGATAGCTCAATATTTTCATATCAGAGATGTTTACCTTGAAAGTGAGTTGAGCATCTGGATTATTCCTTATGTTTTGAAATTCATGGTGAAGAGGTAACTCTAGGATGTGGTTTTGAGAAAGGCCCATCTGTGGCACAGGCAATTAAGCATGCACTGTCTGTAAAGAATTTGAAAACAATTTTAAAACGGGACTGCTTGGCCTGTTTTTTATTAAAAGCAAACCAAAAGTCACTGATGAAAATTTTCCTCCTAGGGCGAAAAAATTCTAGCAGTTCTAAAGTACTAAGGATGCTTCTGAGGTTTTAAATAATATTTATGTAAGCTTCAAATTAGCACATCTTTATTTTCATGCTCTAGTAAACATTTGTGTTCTTTGAGGAGTTTAACTTAACTCTCCCACTGCTAGACCCTGCTACATGCATTCGTTTCCAGAGAAAATTGGAAAGGATTAGGAATGACTTGAACTCTCAACGAGCACAGTTCAAAATATCATTTAAACATCATAAAAGAAACAGTCTGGTGAATGAAAGATAAAATATACAGACTGCTTTAACTTTGACACTGAAAGTGATCATGGGGAATTTTTTAAATCTGTATAAAATATTTGAAGCCATTGAAATTGATTCCAACTTCCTGGAACACAGAATGGGAGGATAAGAGTTCAAAGCCAGCCTGGACAGAAAAGATCATGAGATGTCTTCTGGAGCAGTTGCTCAGTCCATGGCTTGAAGTGCATTCACACGACATTGTATTGTCATCCTTGGCCACATGAGAGCCTGAGAGTAGAGGAGTATGGCTCCAGGACGCTGGACTCTAGTGGTATGCACCTGTGATTCCCACATGTCTTTGGGTGGGAAGTGAGAACTTACCCTACAATAACGAGTGCAAAGCAGAGCTGAAAAGTAGCTCAGCAGTATTGGTCCAGTCTAGGAAGTGCAGGAATTTAATTCAAATGTCTGTGAAAAAGAAGAAGGAGAGAAAATAAGGAATTAATTCTCAAGAGGAAAAAAATAGAAAAGAATTACATCTTCCTGGAATTGATCATAAAATGGGATTTAAATTGTGGAAATCACTTATATATTTTTTAATTGTCTACATGTAAGTTTCAAGGAAGAGAAAGATTTTTTAATTAGAATTATTGAAGTGTATCTTTCCATCAGCTATGAGCAGCATTAGGGTTAGCTCTGACCATGCTGTCTATTTTAAGATGATCTTACCAATTTTTAGGTTAAGTCAGAGCATTTAAAGATATAATTCATTCCAACTGTAGATCAATATAAATTTTAAATTTGTCCACATATATAAGATAATAATATAGCTAGGTGCTTGTGAGTGATACCTTTAATCTTAGTTAATCAGGAGGCTGAGAGCTAAGGATTGTGGTTTGAACCCAGTCCAGGTAGGAATTTCCATAAGACTCTTACCTCTAATTAACCACAAAAAGTCAAATGTGAAACTGTGGCTCATCTCAGGGACAATTCCCAGGCCTGGAGTTGATACCTCAAAACTAGCACACACACATACATACACACACACACACACACGCACTATTAGTAGTATAATTTAAAAGTAATAATTCTTTTTGTATTATGGTACTAATTCTACATTTTGTATGCTATATTTCTTTTACAGACATGATCAAATATTTGAAACTCACTAATAATTCACTCAATAAACTAATACAGCTTTTTTTTTTTTCTGGTCCTGGGGCTTGAATTCAGGGCCTGGCACTGTCCTTGAGCTTCTTCTCAAGTCTAGCTCTCTACCCCTTGAGCCAAAATGTAATGTCTGGCCTTTTCTGTATAGTTTATTGGAGATGAGAATATCACCGACTCTTCTGCCTGGGCTGGTTTCGAACTATGATCATCAGATCTCAGACTTCTTCTTCTTTTTTTTTTTTTTTAATTTGCCAATCCTGGGCCTTGGACTCAGGGCCTGAGCACTGTCCCTGGCTTCTCTTTGCTCAAGGCTAGCACTCTGTCACTTGAGCCACAGCACCAATTCTGGCCATTTTCTGTATATGTGGTGCTGGTGAATTGAACCCAGGGTTTCATATATATGAGTCAAGCACTCTTGCCACTAGGCCATATTCCCAGCCCAGATCTCACCCTTCTGAGTAGGTAAAATTGTATGCATGACCCATGAGCTTCTAGCCAAAACTGTGACATTTTGCACTATTTTTCTGGCCATTATCATGTTTGTTATTTAGTAGTAATAAATGGTCTACTCTGGGTGTCACCTATTCTAATTAACTGATCTGTCTATCTGTCTTCTTTTTGTAGTACTGGGAGTTGAAATCAAGAGTTTCAAATGTTAGGCAAGTATCTTTCTAGCCAGCTATATCCCAGATACAGGTATACAATTACTGACATCTGAGTAATAAATGATCTCATGAACGTGAGGATGTTGAAGCTTATTATGTCCATTTTCAATTTATGTGGAAGAATGAGTTATTTTAAGTGGCAGAAAGATTCAGTTGTCAATTGAATTTCACAAGATACAATGGGAAAATTCCAACCTTTTCTGTGTTTATCCATAGAGATGGATAGATTTGAGATGACATTGAGACATTTGAAGAGGTAAATTTTGCTCTTACCTTGGTGCTGGGATTTCGGATCATTAAAAGCTGCTTTTAATTTCACAAAGAACTTTAGAGCACAAAGAGTGGGAAGATACTTGTGATTCATCTAAATGACAAGGAATTATTCATATCTAGAATGAAATATAAATCAAAATTCAAGATAAATCAATGAAACGTATAGGGAACAACAAAAATGCAAAAAAATGAGCAGGATATTTAAAAAATGTGGAATATAAACAAGTGTTCTATGTCACTTATGTAAGTGGAAAGTAAATTAAAACCACAAAGTAGTATCATTACCAATTCACAAGCATAACTTAAATTTAATGAAAATATGATACTGACACAACCAATTGTTGGCAAAAAATGAAGAAAATCTAGAATTCTCACATAATAGTTTGAACATTTAAGTATCAATTCGCATTACACTTTAGAAAACAGCTTGTCATTATCTACAGAAGCTGAGCATGTGCATACCTTGTGGTCCAGAAATTCTGGAATGAGTGACATAATGAATCATAGCCCAGCTATTCAACATCACAGTGAGTGAATTATCTGTGGCATATAAACAAAATCCAATGTAAGGCATGGGTAAAAATGAATGAGCTACAGTCAGAACTAACAGGATAAACTTTACAAACACCACCTACATGAAATATATGAACATTTTGTACAAATAATTTTTACATGATTTGTGATAAGTTCAAAAGAAGCATGTTTAATATGCATGATTAGAAATAAGGACTGTGGGGCTGGGAATTTGACCTAGTGGTAGCGTGCTTGTCTGGCATGCGTGAACCCCTAGGTTCGATTCCCCAGCACTACATATATAGAAAAAGCCAGAAGTGGCGCTGTGGCTCAAGTGGCAGAGTGCTAGCCTTGAGTAAAAAGAAGCCAGGGACAGTGCTCAGACCTGAGTTCAAGCCCCAGGACTGGCAAAAATAAATAAACAAACAAACAAACAAACAAACAAATAAATAAATAATGACTGTGCTTAATTTGTAGAGCCCTTGGTGACTGAGAATGATCTCCAGGACTTTTTGACTGTGACTTACATTCAATTTAGAGAGGTTTTCTATACATCTCCCATACTTCAGTAAAAAAGGTTTAAGCTAAAATAAATAACAATGCATTGTATTAACTGTACCTTTAGCCATAGAACAAATGTAAACAGATTGCACTAGCATAGCTGAGCTTTTCATATTTGATCTCTGATCTATAGTAACACTAAATATGAATTGACTTCACAGCAAATTATGGTGTAATACATACTTCTGTATTTCATCTGAAAGCATTTGAATGCAGATGCCATTAATAAGCAATTTAGATAAAATTGAATTTTAAGAGTGGAGAAAAATTCAACTATGACACTTACTTCTTATCTGGTAATTTATATCTCATTCAGAACTTAATCATTATCTGACACAGAGTTGCTAGATTACCTAGTGGAATTACTAGATTAAAGAGATTTGAAGACAGTGTGTTATGTAACCCTTACTACTGATATCAAATGTACATTTTGGGACAATTGCTTTGCCTCACATATAATAATGATTTAAATCAAAAGTCCATTGAAAGGTGTATAATACTGTCACTATTATCAAAATCACTCAGCATTTCTGATTAAGTATGCCATTATTTGTTGTATAGCAAATCTGTTTTACCCAAGAAATTACAAGCAAGCAGGCCAATTCTCTGGATAAAATCTGTGAACCTCTCCCAAAGGCAGAGAGTAAAGTAATGGTAAAAATGTAACATGTGAGGCAAAGGCATAATCTTGTGCCTTAATTTTTTGTATTCACTGGTATTTTTATGAACTATTTAAATTCATAAGATACTTATACCATTACCTGTAACATATAAAATTAAATCAACCACAGAATCACTATAAATTATTAGTCATTTGATAGTAAAGGTCCACACAAATGTCTGAATAAAATTGGCTAGACTTAATCAAAAACTTTCTTCTTCTTCTTATTTGCTATTGGGGCCTGAAGGCAGGGCCTTTTGCTTCAAAGCTCCTACTGTCACTGGACGATGCTTCTGGCCCTGTTTGTTTCTGGTTATTTTTGGAGACGAAATCTCATGGACTTTTCTACCTAGATTGGCTGCCAACAGCAATCCCCTCCCAAGTAATCATGATTCTGGAGATGATTTCTAGTACCTGCCTAGTTAAAACTGCAAAACATGGAAAAGTGCGTGTCAGGGCTGGGGATATAGCCTAGTGTCAAGAGTGCCTGCCTCGGATACACGAGGCCCTAGGTTCGATTCCCCAGCACCACATATACAGAAAACGGCCAGAAGCGGCGCTGTGGCTCAAGTGGCAGAGTGCTAGCCTTGAGCAAAAAGAAGCCAGGGACAGTGCTCAGGCCCTGAGTCCAAGGCCCAGGACTGGCCAAAAAAAAAAAAAGAAAGAAAAGTGCATGTCATTAATGAATGAGTGGAAGAGGATGAGCAGGGAGATTGAGAGCAGCTTGGGCTGCAGTTTTATTATGAAGTAAAAATAAATACATGCACAAGCTATGGTCTACAGCCTAGGAATGGAGAATCCTGGGCCATCTAGGTTTGTGTGAGTGCAAGTTAAGGGTTTTGCACAATGACAGAATTAAGGATGAATTTCTAGGAAAACATTCCAGTTAAGTGATACATGAGTGTATTAAAATCTTTGAGGTAGAACGGAATGAGAGCAAGGTGAAGGTGTGAACTGTTCACAGTACAATATTTGCACATATGAAAATGCCACTAGGAAACGTCTTCATGCGGCAAATGTTTTCTTGAAAAAATATATGTAAAGGTTACTAACTAAATAAATGAACTCCCAAGAGGCTGGGGGGATAATTTAGCCAAGAAAGTTAACAACTTGTGTTCTTAGAACAAGAGATTTTTAAGAGAATGTCTGTATGACCATGTTGGTTCAAAAATACTTTAAAATTATAATTTTATGTAAAAAGGAACTAAGTTAATGGTTATTATGTCATAGACATATCTTAAATATTGAAATTGAAATTGGGGAGTTCTGTTTATTAACATCCCTCAAAATCTGAAAAATATTTTGCAAGTAAATATTGAGATAAAAAATGGAAATTATCCAAATTCTAGTGTATTAATGTTTTATATGTCTTATATAATATTTTCTATGTTCTATTGTTCTTATTGGCAATTCCAATACTATGTTAAAAAGTTGTGTAGAGAGTGTACATTCATGTCTTATTCCTGGTTTTGGAGGAAATGGCTTCAGTTTTTCACCATTAAGTATAATGCTCACCATATTATGTCATAAACATACAGCCTTATTATCCAAATAGAGAAGGAGGAAGTATAACTATCTCTTCTTGCAGATGATATCATCCTATACTTAACCCCCATATCTCCTCCCACAAGCTACTAGAACTTGTTCTAAATTTTGGCAAAGTAGTAGCATATAAAATCAGCCCACAAAAACACCCTTTTTGTATGCCAACAACAAGATGATCCAAGCAGAAAGCAGGAAAGAAATGCCATTAGCAAATGCCTCAAAGAAAGAGAGAGAGAGAGAGAGAGAGAGAGAGAGAGAGAGAGAGAGAGAGAGAGAGAGAGGAGAAAGAAAAGAAAGAAAGAAACAAAGAAACAAAGAAACAAAGAAAGAAAGAAAGAAAGAAAGAAAGAAAGAAAGAAAGAAAGAAAGAAAGAAAGAAAGAAAGAAAAGAAGAAAGAAAGGAAGGAAGGAAGGAAGGAAGGAAGGAAGGAGCAAACAAACAAGAAATTAACCACAGGTTAAGTACCTATGTCCTGAAATCTTTTAAAATCTGAAAAAGGAAACTGAAGACTTGAAGAAATGGAAAGACCTTCCCTGCTCCTGAATTGGAAGAATTAACATTTGTGAAAATGGCTATATTGCTGAAAACAATTTATAAGTTCAATGCAATACCATCAAAATCCCAACGGCATTCGTTAAAGAGACAAGTTAAGGAAATAAGTGGTTTATCTTTGTTGTTATTTTCAAGGTACCATGTGAAATTATGGCGTTTTCTTTTGTTTTTCTACCCCATGGGCCTTGATGTCACTATAACTGATTTTGGGACCCTGGGTATTATATACACGTTTATCAGAATTAGGGAAGAGGAACATCAAAATGGAGAGACAAAGGGTAAAAGTTGAATGAGTGCAACAGCAATACTTACAAGACAAAATGCTGTGAACTAACTGTACAACGGGGGTGGGGGGACGGGGAGGGCAGAAGGAGGGAGAAAAATGAGGGAGGAGGTAACAAGTTTGATAAGAAATGTACTCACTGCCTTACTTATGAAACTGTAACCCATCTGTACATCACTTTGACAACAAATTTTAAAAGAGAGACAAAGATAGCAATACAAAAATTTGTTTCAAATAACAAAAGACCTCGAATAGCAAGAACAATCCTTAGCAGACAGAACAGTGTTGAAGGACTAACAATACCAAACTTCAACATCTGTTACAGAGCTATAGTAATGGAAATATCTTGGTCCTAGAACAAAGATATTTTATATTCTCTAGCAAAGAACCGATACCAAATGCAAATTATTTGTTGTAAATAAGAAAAAAAAGGGAATGCCAAAATCGAGAGACAAAGGATAAAATGACAAACGACTCCAAAAGCAATACTTGCAAAACCATTTGGCATAAACCAACTGAACAATTCATGGGGGAGGCGGGGAAGAGGGGAATGAGGGAGGAGGTAACAAACAGTACAAGAAACTCTCTGTGCATCAATTTGACAATAAAATAAAAATAAAGACAAACAAAAAAGAGAGAAAGAAACATCAACAACAAAAAAAGAAAAAACATCATAGAAGTAACATATTATTCCCCAGACATCTTTGGGCACGTTGAGCACTCCCAAACCACTACTGCTCTCTATCTGGAACTGGGCTCTTATTATTTTTTTTAACAAGCTTGATTCACTTTCTGGTTCTTGTATCAGGCTCTTATTATTACCTCAGGCTTATTTACTTGTTCATTCAGAGGCCAGGTGTAATTAGAGACCATCTTGTAAAAATAAAAAATTAAAAGAAAAAAATCACAACCCCTATTTTGTTCTATTTGCAAACCTCATTTGCACTGAAAATACTATTTTTTAATCTAAATGTGTGTGTGTGTGTGTGTGTGTGTGTGTGTGTGTGTGTATGGGTGTTAACATGCTTGTTGGTCCTGAGGCTTGAACTCTAGAGTAGAGCATTCTCCCTTAGCATTTTTGTTCAAGGATAGCACTTTACCACTTGAACTATATAGCTCTCTTTGTGGAATTTTTTTTTTTTTGGTGGTTAATGGAGACAAGTATCTTATAGAATTTACTACCCAGATGGCTTGTGAACCTTGATCCTAAGAGCTCAGCCTCTTGAGTAGCTAGGACTACAGGTTTGAGCCATTGTTTTCCATCTTTAGAAATCAACAGTAAGTGCTTGAGTTCCTTCTTTGTAGGAGAATTTTTATAATGTCTTTCCCTAGACTCTGTGTGTGTGTATGTATGTGTGTGCATATTTTAAATAGTCTATGTATTTGCAACACCTCCATATGATAACACTTTTAAGAAATAGCTAGGTAGGGAAATCATAAGCTATATATTCAATCTCAAATCCAAATATCTCTGTTTTAATATTCAAGTACATCTTCCTATTGTAGCATGGTCTTTATAAATGACTACTTTCTGAAGTATAGTTTTCGATTGACTTGCCAATGAATATTAAATTATTTTCTACTCCAGTAAACATTGGCAGGTCAAAATGCATGCAGTTTACAACTCCCTATACCTCTTGCTTTCTTCCTGTGTGCATGGTGTTCAACTGCATTATTTATGGAGTGAAGTTTTTTAGAGTTCCAATATTCCCAAAGTTGCCTCTACTGTAAATGTATACTTCTCTAGTCAGAGGATTCTGAGGACTTCTTTGTTCACAGGCCCCACAATTTTGTTTTCATTGAACACAGCAAAAAATGAAGTCAGCAACCTGAGTTTCTTATGGAACAAATGCTTAGGCCATTTGGACTGGCACAACTGCTTCCCTTTTGACTTTCCTTTTCATGATATCTTCAGCTGGTTAACACAATTCCCTGTAGGACTTTGATTTATTATTATTCCTTTTGGGAACTGGAAAATTTTCATGTAAAACTTATCAACTTACATTAAGGATACTACTCCAAATATGAAGGTTGTTTTTATAAATGTAAGACAAGTCCTTTAAACTGAGTTTATTTGAGCCATATTCTGTCTTAATAATATGTGAGGGTCAAAAGAAAGCATTCTTGATTTTAAGAAAACACAGATTTTCATGGGAAAAAATTTATTCCAAAACAGAAAAGACTATTATGTAAAAATGTCTCCTTTGATACCAAATCAAAATATCATAGTGCATGATTTTCCTATTTTATCACAGATGGTACCTTGATAGATAGATAAATACATATATACATATACATACCTATACAAACAGGCATACATAGTGAAATAGATATATGAATGCCTATTACAAGAGAAGTTCATTTTTTGACCAAAAAATGTAATACTGTTATTCAAGGAAATTTATTTCCATCA